>NW_018405307.1:204608-226846 GCF_002113885.1 Mizuhopecten yessoensis
GGATGTTCCCAACGTCGCTCGTCTACACCCAACTACGCATGTCTAGACCAAGTTTCAGACTTAGCCGATATAGTGTTCTAAACTTATCGGGCAAAGGGAAACAACTCTTCCTGGTTCTGGAACTCAAATACTGGTACAGTGTAATTCTCAAGACTGACGGATATACTATTTTATCCCATTAAATATTACCAACCGTTAAAAGTATTGTAATACAGGGAGAATGTGTGCACATGTCATCGGTAAATACATTGCTTGCTTTTTCTCATAATTAAATAACCACATGCATTTTATCCCCTGTGTTTGTCAACGTCATTACTGAAACACCGGACAGAAAGGATCTGTACTTTTTCTGTAAATCTGTAAACAGGCAAACGTTACACTTATCTCCCTCCGATAGAACAATGGACTAACCCGGGTTTTAAAATTGAGATGAAGTTGTCCTCTTTTTCTGTGCGGGTTTTGTAACACGTGTCAAGATGACACTTTTAGCCCACAAAACATAGGGCATCCCACCGGTATTAGACCACGTTATACACATCACATTTTATAATATCCATGATTGATTTATAAATTATGACCGGCAAAAGATGGATGCTATGCTTTCTTTTAAACATGTTTAACAAAAGATATTTTATCAGGACCATTGAAACGTGATGCAGTGTCTTAACGACAGGGATTGCAAGATAGGTTAATTACGAACTTATTAAATATTTATTCGATTTAATAGCACAGTGTTTCTGTACACTGTTTTATCTTGTGAAGACAACCTTGCTATATTATAGGTGGGTTTTTTTTTGTACTTCTGTTATCATTTTTTACGGAATTTTAGACCATTTGGTGCAATGCAGGACATTGCACTCGCTTAATACATTTTACATTTTGCTTGTGGTAATAATATGTTTAAATCAGAAGAAATATGTTTGGCAAAGGTTTATTGAATTGTCCCGCGCTTGAAAACTCTGAGCACCCATCCCTTCGATGGATTCAAGAATGATATAATGTTACATCTTTAAGCTCCGTTTGGTGTACGCACTCGGAGACGTATAAAGATGTAACACGTCTATGACGCACTGTCACCTTGAGGGAAATCAATTAAGGATTGGTAGTCATATTTTTGACATGCATTGGTGTATGTTACACACCAATGCATGTCAAAAATATGACAACCAATACTTATATTTACATTTTATGTTGATCAACTTACAGTTCAGGCAGAAATAAATACATAATATTAGTCTGAACACGTTTCAACGTCAGGGTAAATCCATACAGAGAACAGCCACCAGTTGACAGTGGAGCAGTGCAATCTCCAACGTTGCATTTATGACGTCATAAGCGTAGCGACATCACAATGGCCAAATGTATGTTAAACGGAAATAACATACATTGGGTCAAGTAGAAACATCTAGGCTCTGTGCAGTGGAAATGTAAATATTATATCATGTTTTGTGTTTATTCCGAGCGTAGCAAGCTTATCTAATTTAAATGATTATATGTGTTTGTATTAAACTGCCCAATCAATACCTGTCCCATCCCCCTCCCTCTAACATGTTTATAAACTTGATGTTGAATTGTGGACACTTATGGATAACACACACAGCAGCTGTAAAATGGGTCAGCGAACCATGATGGCGACGTTTGTACCTGTAAGGTCAGTGGTCTGTAGTAGTAACAGGGCACACAGTGTTAAAGTCAAAAAAAAAAAAAGATAATTATAAAAAATACAATTGCAAGAAGGACAATACATATCACATTTAATTGCCTTCAAATTAGAAACATTTGCGATAAATTGAATTGATATCAATACATGACAGTTAACACATTTAAAAGCTGTATGTAAATAAGGATTTGATGCAATGAGTTGGAGCCTTCACAACTAATACTACTGGACACTTTAATTTACTTTTTTATTTTATTTAGGCAAATTATTAATTAATATTTCTTAACTTACATATATGTTATCTACGTAGAGCTCAGGCCACACACAATACAAAACGCATTATATAGAACAAAATCGAGACAGAAGTATTGGCAGTACTAAACTGATCCTACAATGTATATGACTAGGAATGATGAAATACCTTACACGCATATCCCTTTACAGTATTACTTTTATAGTTTATTCATAGAGATCGTTTTCTAAAGGACAAGTCTATTTTGTATGTAGACACACCGCGTGTTTATTTACCCACTGTAACGTCCAGTGCACATTACAATAATATCCCCACCGACGTATGAGTATAGAAGACATGCGAGACCTATTACATATTTTATATTGACATATCAGAGTATCTGTTGATACATGTAACCCTCAACTGTTTAGGCTATATGTGTTGAAAATGATAATTTGTTTTATCGTCGTCTTGTTTATATTCTTAAACATGATTAGCTCTAATGAAAAGAAAGAAAGAGGCATGTTTAAAGTATAACAATTTGTTTAAGGAATATCATTCACAAAACTATTTACACTAAAGCATTTATGCTAAAAAACAGTTATGGCCGGCGTATGAATCGACATGAGCACCCCTCCTTTCGATTTAACATATTTTCCGTTTCAGGTTCATGTGTAGTAATGGGTCAGTCTAAATCCAGCATAGACTGATTCCACAACAATAAAATGAACATATTTTCACTATTCAGTAGGACCATATTTCTTCATTATCATCTGATGTACTTATTAGGTCTGTTCAACAATATGCCTCGTTTTGAGTTTCGTATGTCGGTTATATAGCTAGGACAAGGGACAATGAGACACAGATAAGTGAAAGCTGTATAGGAGAAAAACGATCAAGACAGGTTTACCGACACAATTTTCTTTCTGTCGGTTCATGCCTTCGACATATATAAAAATGTTGCCAGTCAAAAACTGCATAATATATCGTGGTAAGTTTATACATGTTTACGGCAGGCAACAGAACAAAACTAAAAATACTGAACAATGCACTGCAACCTTATCAAATTACCGTGAAATTTTGTTGTTTAGTAGAGCAGAACATGTACTACCTGTGCGCTTGCGATAGAACAGACACAAATCTCCCGCTTTATACGATACGCAGTATATGTATAATGGAGGTGTGTACTATCTGGCTGTTGGAGGCTCTGTGTATCTTATCAACTTGAATGATTGTCAACACATCAGGTATGATTGGATGTGCACTTTCTGTTTATCCTTCATTCTAATAGTAAACCTATACGTCACGTTGATCTGGACCTACATGTACATCCCGTAGCATAAGCCTCAGGTGTTTTACCATATAACACATTGCTTGCATAGAAGGTAGGGGTAAATATATAGCTTGTACCCGATGTTCATGTTTCAAACTTCCGCGTTGAGTTGTTGTGACATAGTATCAATCGATATGCATTTATTTCAGGATATGTACATAGACAATATACTAGCCGTGTTTCAATATTGCTCTACAATGGCGATTTCCGGTATTGTTATTTCTATTGTATACACATTGGTAGAGCGATTGATTACAACACTGTTCGTAAGCCGATGACAGTAAAGCATCAGTCGTTCATAATCGGTATGAACCAATATATTCCACCTTCAACTTATTGTTATACATTAACCGAGGGGCTTATTGTTTTACATGTGGTGTTTACGTAAGGTGAGTGTTCTGTGTTTTAAAGGTGCAGATATCTCTCATATTGTTAACACTGTGTAAATTAATTCCTTGTCACAAAGGTCTCATACGTAATAACGACAGTATGATCAAATTCGGATACTGGATCCGAACAACTTCAAAAGATATATCGGCAAAGACGTAGTAACGGCCGTGAAGATATCGATACCGGTTTTTTTAAAACTGAAACATTACATATGCATATCATAACATTTGACAGAGATCAACAGTCACTATGAGACAATAATAGAAAAAGAAAAAAGAACAAAACAGAGTATTTAAGTATGTAAAGCATGCTTTTGTAATTGCATATCACCTCGGTTAGCGTGTAACCGAAGGCTTATTATTGCACAAAATTCATCTTGAATACGTGAGGTCAGGTGTTTTTTTTAATAAAACTAGTGAGAAAAGTGTATGTTGTAATTGTTCGTGTGTACACGGCGCCTTTGCAGGCATTATCCATACCACCCTGTACGTAAGTCTTATGGTAAATCATCTAAATGTATCTTTCTGGAAAAAAATCTTAAAATAAATAGGTTGTCTTCTCATCTTTGTTTCTTATGATTAAACATTTATTTTGGTTTTTGTGCAAATTATTTTCGTGGGGGGCATTGTCTATGACTTCTTTAGGGCGGCAATTTTTGCGGATAAAATTGTCGATACAGATATGATTGAGTTCTCTTTTTCCTCAACTTGTTTTTCTTAACTTACCTCTACCATGATATCAATTATAACTTACAACGATTGTAATAACACTGGTAATAACATTAGACATATCATCCCACAATTCCAATCATAGTCTCTGCTTACTACCTACTTGAGTTGCAGTAACGTCGTCTGCAATTTTGATTTGCAGAGATACATATTCTCACGGTTGTCTTCATGCCGTGCGTACACAAACAACTACGGCTTTATATTTTTTCTCTAACTTTACTCACATTTTTGCTATTATAACCTGATCTCACGTTTTCAATATTATTAATTAAGGATCAACTTGAATATATTTTCATGTTATGGAGATATAACACAAAAAAACGAAGTGTACTCTAAATAAACCGCGAAGCGGTTTATGATGAGAGGACAAGTTAATCCTTATAATTTCATCTATTATACACAATCCCTGTGGAAATCCACTTTTATTGAAGGACTCTTTTTTCTTAGAAATTATTGCGCTGCTGTATCATCCAGTCAAAAGGGACGTTACAAACGGCGACGTCATTTTTTATGTTTTGGGCTGATAACAAATTTAAAAGCCACTAAAAATGCTTGTTACAAGCAAGATTAGAGTATTAAACCATAATTAGCTATCGCTTTTAAGCTTACCGTGAGGGTATGCACTAACATCAGCGTATTAACTGTTTATTTTTCGTTTATGGCCGCATAATTGTTATAAGCAGTTTCAATCAAAAGTCAAACATAAGTTAAAAAGAAAATTATCCATTTTTAAAAAACAATTATTGTTGGTTATTTGATCCCTTTTTTACCTTATTCATAACCGTTCTCCATTAATTTCTGCTCATCATTTCTTTCTTTTAATACTTGCTTTTACCATCAACACATTTACACATTGCTGACCTTGCAATGCTGAAAATATTGACAATGTTTAGTACTTTAGATCAGTCAGATATATATATATATAGATATACAATCATAATTCATTATTTTACAGTTAACACCAGTCGTGAGCCAAATGTCAAATTCACCACTCAAAGTTCAAACTACAGTGCTGCATACCTTAGTGGTAAAGCAGTAGATGGTTGTAAAAAACAAATCTTCGACACCGACAATTGTTGCTCACATACACATCCAGAAAAAAAGGAGGCATGGTGGCAAGTAGATCTAGAGGGACTAATCGTTATGGAATACGTTAAAATATACTACAGAGGTGAGTAATCAAATATTTTGATTTTTTATTCAACAATAAAAGGTTTTACGTGTTATTCGTGGCCTTTAGACGGTACTGTGTTGTCTAACTGCATGTCGTGAAAGACAACTAATGTAACTCTGCATCCATTCCCATCTCTACCTTCTTCATATGGCATTGGCTATTGCGAAGTCGTTAATCCCGGAGTTGATATTATTGACATTTCAAAACGATATTTACATAATTAAGTATATAAAGACATTTATTTTAGCTATAAATGGTTAAACCGCCTGTTAGGCCTAACCTGAAAATGGTAAAAACAACACGGATAACTTGACGTCATTCGACATAACAACACAGAAAGCAAAATGCAGTGTACATTCAATGACGTATGTCGTATACATTAAGCATTTCAGGTTGTCTATGTTGTTTGTAATGCTTTCCTTCAAGTCGACATTTTGACTAATGGACCGCCTCTACACCAGAGGTTTTCTTACGACTGTTTTATATAGACCCTGATTGAATTATTGTTTATCAATGAAGGACTGTTGTGTATAATACTGGTATTGTAAACCTCAAGTGCTCTGACTCGGTTTTCTGTGTATACGTAAACACACAACAGCGGTCCATACATGTGTATGCACTTCTGTCCGTGTACCTATGGATAGGAGGTGTGACAAAGCCAAGCCTTGTTAGGCACACTTGTATTAAGGAAAACTACTGATAAGAGCAACCAACATATAACCAATGATTCCTCCCTTTAAACATGCTTTAATGTGATATATCAATTTAATGAATTGTAACAAAAACATTAGCGATAAAAAGATAAATTGATGTTTTACCAAGATAAATATACCTAGTTTATGATTGGGCAAAAAGGGAAGTGTTGCGAAGTAGGGCGTCAAAAATTAGTTGGAATGGAAATAAAAACATAACATTACCGAACGTAAAAATGTATGCTGCAGAAGTTTTATCCCAAAATAAAAAAATCAAATTAAAATCCCTAATTCCTCCTAATGTTTCTGCATCGGTTGCCTGTTACAGCAAATGCAGTGGTTGTTTTCCTGGCAAAAACGTGAAAAAATAAGCCTGCATAAAAAAACAGTCAATGCGCATAAGCTCTAGTGGATAATCTTGTCTTTCAAATTTAGATCAAGTGAATCAGCAACGACAACGATTTGGTGGCTATCAAGTATACCAGTCGAACACGTCGGATTAGCGGAACGGTTACCTTTGCCATAAAGACATAACATCAACGGCGGCTGCGTTGTCTTTGACTCCCAAGATCCCATGTACAGGTAGCGCCCAGTACCTGACGATATACAGCGACAGACGGTCAGGAGGTCTATAGTGGTACTCAGATGATGCTGTTCTGGAGCTTTGTGAGGTAGAAGTGTACGGTACGTTACTGAAATATTTACCCTTAATATATTGTATTCACACTAGTAGAGAATATTGAGAGATAATGGATATTTCAGAGGTTGTATTTAAGACATAAATGAATATTCATGAATCCCTATCTAAGATAAATGGTTAACCATAACAACATCTTAGCAATACACTAAAAGTATCTGTTCATTTTTTATTTATTTTTTCTGTTACAGGATAGGTGTCTTCCATTTCAATAATCATCTTTGCCATTTGTTAAGTTTTGTATGTTTACCAGTCAGTGTATTATGTTGCAATTAAAAAGTTAGTATACATTTTTGTGCATCATTATAACGTTGTGGAAGATGTAACATATACAGAAATTTGTACATCCAAACTATTTGGCCAATGATAGAACAATACAAATTGCTTAATTATATAGTTTATTATTATTAAAATGATAGCAGATGGGCTTATGTCCGAACTCGTATGTTAATAAATTTCAGGTTGTCCGCTTGGGAAATATGGTGATGGTAATTGTGATTCAGATTGTGATGTAGGCTGTGCCAATAGCCTGTGTGATCCAGTGACCGGAGGATGTGCATGTAAGTACATGCATCTAAAGATAATAATACTGGAAAAAGTACAACATGCCATTTGCCTGTGGAACGAGAGAAAACAAATCAGTTTATCATTCATTTTTCTATTCATGAGAACCGTTGAGATAAAACTCATTTTAAGTATTAGCAAAGAGTGTATGTCGTCATCATAAATTGATTCAACATACTGTGTATTGTCTTTGCTTTGGCATCGTATAGGCTTTCGGTGCAATGATAACATATATACATGTTTATCATGTAAACAACATAATATCATGCTCATTATAACGTTGTAACATTTTCTTATTCAAGTAAATCAACATATGGTAAGCAGTCTTCACTATACATTTCTACTTATTATATAAAATATCGCCACATAATTCTAAAATCATTGTAGACAATGCGTCTTATAAATATATACATTATGTACATGTTTCATATTATTTTTAGACTGTGCAGTTGGATACTATAGGTCTGGATTTGTATGTGTAGAATGTCCCGCTAATTGTTATGATAACACATGTAACGTAGACTCCGGTGTTTGTTCTGGTAAGTGAGTCCATGTACTTCTGCTTAAATCAACATTTATATGNACATTTTGTCTTGCTCATAAACATGTATTAAGCACCATTGAGTACAATCACATCATCAGTGACAATTAATTACCTAAAACTTAGATAAGGAAAATGTAGCTTCCTACCATTTTTCGGATTCTGACTTGTTCTTTGTGATTTTCCATGAAAGCGTGTACTCCCGGGTATTATGGAAACCGTTGTAATCAGACTTGTCCGTTCAACTGTAAAGACAACCGATGTATGCAAAGCATTGGAGAGTGTGAAGGTATGTATCACTGGAAAGTATGAAAAACGTGTAGAGAAATGTGTTATTTAAGGATTAGTTAGGAAATTATATATAATTCACATATATATTTGTCATGTCAACATAGATAATTCAAGTACATTTTGATAACATTTAGAATTTTTCATAACGTCTAAAAAATGAAAACTAAAAGGATATGCAAAACATAATATGGTATACAACTTGCAGCCCTAAACTGAGGGAAAGAATATACAGCTCAAACGTGCACAACTATTGGCTTTTTACGTAGGGTTTCGGTAAAAATGAACATGATCTTTGCGAATCTAGAAAGGTAATATAGGACATGATAAAATATGTAGACATAACACAAAACAGAAAAAAAATAAGATACTTAAACACATTCTGGTAGTACTACGCAAAAAACTTTACAACATGATTTAAATATCAGGTCGGATTATGATTTGGTGATAGTATATGTCCCGATCATCAAAATGTATTACATCATATTGAGGTAACATTACATTGGAAAACAAGAAGAAACTTAACTTATGTTTATACATGACATGCATACAGTACAAAGTTGTTCTATAAGAGATAGGTTTGTTTTGTACATTAATATGTTCGTGAAATTTCAATATGAAAATATATAAAGTTCGTTTTGATTTTGCAATGGCCAGACTGTGAGGATGGATTCTTTGGATCGTCCTGTGATGACTGCTTTGTCGGTTGTCCCAATCATGTCTGTGACAAAATATCCGGAAATTGTAGTCGTAAGTATGTAAAAAAGAACACCTGATCTACGCACTGATGACTAATATTTCAATATATCTCATAATCTATTTTCCTGAGTTAAAACAGATGCGTCAGTTGTCAATGAAATCAAATGTTTGCGAATATATAAGCTATAAAGCAATATACTTCAGTCCATTAACGCTTATTTAGACATCCTCTATACCATCAAAACCTCCAACTTTCAGTTCATATTGAACAATGCTTAGTCAGATTACCAGCGGTAAGTTGCCGCTGTCTTGCCGCTTTATAAATGAGTAAAAAATGTATAAAGTTTGAAAATAACACCCATTACTACTTAAATTTCAAACACAAATTATAGTGGAAATGGACGTACTCACATTCCATGTCTTCTTTTTAGCTCTGTTTTCTTAAGTCATGGTTAGGGATGACTCTCTTACTTTGAACGATAACATGCTTTGTTAGTTTTACATTGAGGGGTGGGTAGATTAACATGTCCTAAAATCGAAACAGTTTAAAAAGAATAAACCGATGTCTTTCAATAACTCTCCTATACAAATTAATATAATTGTTGAATAGAAATGCAAGTTGAAATCATTCATCAGGAATGTGCTGGTTTAACGTTTCTTCAATTTGCACACTGAATATATGTGCGTCATACTCTAAAACCCCACGCAGATTTGAGAGAGGTATACCTATAATACATATAGGTTATGAAAACGGTTAACCTGAATAGATACGGGGGGAAAAGTGACTTGATTTATTCAAATGTCTCTTATAAGATGCGTCTAATGTCGAGCCCTTTGTATGATGCATGACTGCTTTTAGCGCAATTTAACGACATCTATGAAATGAAGTTATGCATTTCTAGTTGTGAAAACAACACATGCACACAATACGAGGGGACATGTACAGGTTTGGTGACTTTGTCATTGAAATTACTATGAGCTGATTTTGTTTTGATGTATTCTCTGCTATCTGTGCTTGTATAATAAAACGCTAAAGGGCAAGAACATTATTTAAATCATTTCAAAAAATATAATCTGAGGTATTTAGATCTTCGTTTTGTGTGCCAAAAGTAATGTTTTATAATTATTTGTTCAAATTTGCTATGATTGACTAAATTTCTTAATGAACTGAAGATAGAACACGATGCAATTGTATACTTATTTGAAAAGAGATACAAATGTAAAATCGTATTGATGTTATATTCAAGCCAGCATTTTATTTTACTTCTTGTTTGAACATATACCTAATTTATCGTTTTGTTTTGGTAAAGTAAAGAGAATGATGTATTTATTTAGGCTCAAATGATTGCCGATATTGTTATTTAAGCATGCAGACCTGGATATTTTGGTGATCCCTGCATCACAAGCTGCCCGTCCAATTGTAAAAGCGATATATGTTATCAGACCAGTGGGTTATGTACAGGTATGGTAATATTTAAGGTCATTGACAGAAGTCAAATCATATAATTATATTTTCCCTATTTATTAGTTTGAAACGTGAAATAGTCGGTTAATCATACAATAACATTAATTCTAAATATTAGGATATCTATCTTTTATTGCATTGACTACTGTAACATCTAGGTTTTGCTGCATTAAGTATCCGTTTTAAGTGTGTATAGCAATACATTTAGGACATTTAATGGTGATCATACATGGTGTACAATCATAACAAAACGTTCTTAACGAAAGCCATCACCGATATCTCAATAGCATTTTTAGTCCATTAATCCCGAATTTTGTTTAACAAGATACATTCTATTTGAGACGGTTAAAATGTGTTCAGAAAGATATAATTATGATCTTACGTAAAGACATTCTCAGTTTATTTATCGTTGAGACGTGACTGCATGATATAATGTTTTGCAGCGTATGGAATATTACGTTTTTGGCATAATAAAACAGACGGAGTAAGTAATTTTGGGGTATAACAAAACTATATCGCAGTAAGAAACTTGATATCATACGTCAAGAGGTTACTTTAAATGTACATTATTAACACACAATTTAAATATATCAAATAACAAAAGGACGTATTTTACTACAGCAAGGCAAATATAATTGCTATAATGAAATTAAAACAAATTGTGTGAATATATGTAATTACTGCAACGAGACATCAAACATGTATTTGTTTAATTGTGTTTAGAATGTGCACCCGGGTTTTATGGCATTGACTGTAAGCAGACCTGTCCGGCACACTGTCGATACTCACTATGTGCCAGAAGTAGCGGGGATTGTTCAGGTACTATGATGCTCACAAACAGAGTCAGTTTTTTTCTATTTGCCAATCACTTTTTTAGTAATAAGGGTACGTTTAGCACGTTTTATGTATTAACAGTTTCATTTTTCGATCGGTTATGAAACATGGCCGCTGTGGTTTATAAACGATTGACATATTTATGGGTTAAGGCCAAATAGATGCTAATGGTCCCTTACTATTTCTAATTTTGCCAAAAAATATTATGTAATGGCAATATGGCATTGGAAATTCTATCTAATGCACCATTTGTGACAAAAGGGTCCGTTTAGGGGTTAAGGGTTAAGACCAGGGCAGCGGATACGAATATTGAGGACAGACCCGATGATATTTCATCCTTGTTAACTTCACTCATAACAAAGGCAGACTTTGATTCCGAGATGAGAAGTTAAAAGAATCAATACGAGAGGAAAATATATATAACTGGTTGAAGAACTCAACGGAAGAGTGTTCAAACTGGAAATGGAAAATGAGAACCTCCGTAGACCATTGGAAACCTGGTGACCCAAGTCGGTGATCTCCAGTGTTCTAATGACGCTATAGAGGCACGTCATAATGATTTGGAGCAGCACGGCCGCAATAGCTCACTCAGAATGAACGGACTTAAGGACACATCTGATTCAGAGACTGTGGTGGAATGTGTGGACAAATTCGGGAACTTTGTGTCTTCCAAACTTGAGGTGAATATTACTAGTAGGGATATTGACATTGCTCATCATCTTGGAAAGTTTAACCGGAAAAGACCGAGAAACATCATGGTCAAGTTTACGCATCGACGAAAAAGGAACGAGGTCATGAAAGCCCACCCAAAAGACTTGATAAACTGTTTTCTAGGATCTCACGAAGAATTGTGTGAAGAACTCATACAGTACGGACGGTAAGCTTTTTTCTATACTGACTGATGGTACAAAGAAAAGGCTCCAGTTTTGCACACCACTCACAGACAGTTTTTCTTATAGAAGATTCCAACTTTGTGTAAAATGTGTATTTAGTGCATAGTGATCGGTAATGGACTAGGACGATTGTGCCGCCAGGAAGTACCCTGGTTTTACTGATATCACGACAGTGTTTGGACAGTGTGTGTACATTTATGTATCTGTGATTGTGTCATTTCTTTTGGATAATTTACAGTGAGTGTTTTGCTTAATCGAGTGTGCTAGTGCTGTTATTAATCAGGGAGGAAATCTGTCTTCATTGTTTTAAGTAAAAAAGGGCTATCGTCAAAGGGACCCGATTGCTCAAACTAAATATATTCTGGTGCTGAAATTTTAGCTATAAAACTAAGAAACATTAAGAAAATTATCAAGGGTATTAATATTGATAACTGTCCTATACTTCTATCACATTATGCAGATGACACTGCACTTGCATTTGTTGATACTTTCAAAACTTAAATCACTTATCAGATCATGGAATGGGAGGTTATTTACACCAATTGGTAAAATAATCATAAAAAAATCAATTTTGGTTTCACAATTCAATCATTTATTTATCTCACTGCCAAACCCAGAGGAAACGTTTCTTTGTAAATATAATTTTATACTTTATGAATTCTTATGGAACAGTACAGTGGATAAAGTAAAAAGAGAAATTGTTATTCAAGACTACATTAATGGTGGGTTAAACATGATCAACATCAAAACTTCTATAGACTCACTCAAATTAGGTGGGATTAGAAGATTATTTCAATGTACATCTAAATGGCAAGCAATCTTAAAAGCATATGTTAACATAGACATGTTGGCAAATTGTGATTCAGATTATATAAAGCTATGTGAAAATAAAAGTAAAATCATGCATCTGGCAATTGAAATAAAAATTAACAAAAATGAGGTATACTTGAAGACCCCCTTATGATTTAATGACAAAATTACTATTGATGGAAAATCAATTTTCATTAAGGATTGGTATAAAAATGAAGTTATTAATATAAATGACCTGATAACAGACTATAATTCTGGTTCCTTTTATACAGTTCAAGAAATCACTCAAATTTATCAAATACAGACTAATTTTCTCCAATATCACAGTGTTCTTTCTGCAGTAAAACATTTCAACTCTAATCCAGATTTTCCTACATTGAAATTGATATGTCCCTTTATTCCTGTACACTTAGAACCATTCTTTAAAACGTCTAAAGGTTCAAAACATTTTTTATAGTATCCTGGTAAAAAATAACATTGTTCCATCAGGACCGAAGAAATGGAATAGAGTCTTTGATTTTAGTAACTTTTCTTGGTTTTTTAAGATTCCCTTTTGCTATAACTACTAATACAAAATTTCAGTGGTTTTAGTATAGAATAAATTACCATATTCTGACAACAAATGCTTTCCTATTAAAACTCGAATAATTGTATCTCCTATGTGTACACTTTGCAATTCCGAGATTGAAACTATTACCCATATTTTATGGGAATGTCAAGAGGTTCAGAAACTTCTTCTTAGTTTTGA
The DNA here is from genome assembly GCF_002113885.1 of Mizuhopecten yessoensis. Classification (NCBI taxonomy): domain Eukaryota; kingdom Metazoa; phylum Mollusca; class Bivalvia; order Pectinida; family Pectinidae; genus Mizuhopecten; species Mizuhopecten yessoensis. Next base: position 218,357 of record NW_018405307.1, read on the forward strand.
AATTATTTTAGATGCACTCATTATTCCTTTTGATTTAATTAAAGAATCTTATCTATTTGGACTTTTTACACAAAATGTGAATGGTAGAATTGATAATGAGATACTCATTATTTTTAAACATTATATATATAAAATGCATTGTCTTCATAGCTAAATGCTAAATGCTTTGGTTAACACAATAAAATACTACCATAACATACAAAGATTTATAGCAAATAGCAAAGGAGACACTTATAGAGAGAAGTGTGAAAAGGAATGGGAAAAACGGGAAAAACTTCTTGTTTTGTAAAAATAATATTCTGATATCTGTCTCCTAGGCTTTGAAATAAATTACAGAATCAATAATTTTCTTCTATTTCATTTATTCATAAGCTTATGCTCAAAACTTTAATAATCCCCCCCCCCCTTCTCTCTCTCTCTCTCCCTTTCGCTCTCTCTGGCTCTCTCTCTAAATAAAAATAATAGCCTCTTTCTCTATGTTTGTCTTTCTCTCATCTGAATCATGTAATTTTGTTTACAGTTTCTAGTAGCTTTTCATTTTTTTGCATTTCCTCGAATCTTTGCTTGTTTGTGTATGTAAGAGTGTGTGTTTGGCTGGGTGTGAGTAAGGACAATTCTATATGGATGACGTGTGTAGAGTAGAAAGATTATGTGTTATTGTCAAACTACGCAAGTGTTAAATATTGTAATGCACTTTTATTTTATATGAAATCAATTCATCATATCTGAATGAACGACTGATGAAGGATGACTTATTGAGTGATCAATGATGAGGATAAGTAATCGTGATAATGATGTGTAATCATATGAGGATAATGATAAAGATGATGATTTAATGATTGATGATAATTAGGGATACAAGATATACGTTGGCTGATGAGGAATGACTGATCGATTAATTGGATGATGATGATGATGATGATGATGTGTAATGATATGATGATGATTGTATATAAAGAACGATAAAAGATTATTATGATGTGTAATTGTGTGAGGATGATGAAAGTGATGATGAGTATCTTATGTTTTGTAATTGTGTAATATGATGATAAATTAAGAATGATGATTAATACTGATCCATGCTGTTGACTGAAGAAAGGTGATTGATCGATCAATCGATGATGATGATGATGATGATGATGATGATGATGATGATGATGGTGATGATGGAGGTAATGACATCACAATGTATGTGAGTGAGTGGACGTTTTTTGTTGTTTTATGTATCGATAAAACTTGTGGAAATATAATTAAACACAAACATAAAAATATATATTTTGTATAACATTTCTGGTTGATCTAAAGGCAAACAAATTGTAATTAATCATTGTATCTATAATTCAAAGTTGTATTTTACGGGGGAACATGTAATATATATTGTTTTGATTAATGGCCGGATATGCAGTCAACTGAGTTGAAATTGTGAGTGTTAGTGAACTCAATTTAAATTGAAATAGTGAAATGTTAATAATCAGCGTGGGGGATCATTTAAAATGTCCTTATCCGCTCTGCGTCTTTATTTTCACATGCTGATTTTTCCCTGCCACCTCCTCTCCACACCAAGAAAAGGTTCATTCGCTTAGGTAAAATCGTTACAACAGTTTCGTATGCAATATTTCGCACATGGAAATTTATAACGATTGAGTTTAGGCGTCACATATTTGTGTAATTTCAACTTGCTTGAACGGCTTCTTTGGGATGAAGTGTGATCGGCTATGTTCCTCTAGTTGTGAAAACAGCATATGCACACAATATAAAGGGAAATGTACAGGTATGATAACTATGTCATTGGAATACATTTTTGAGGTATTCTTTAATATTTTTGCATATATATTACAACTTTTGATGGCAAGAACAGGATGTAAGGCACTTCTACAAATCTAATCAGAGATAGTTTTATTTAATTTTTGTATTTTCAAAGTTATATGGTAAAATTATTTATATAGTTTCTTATGTTTGACTAGTTTTAAAACTACCTGAAGATAAACACAATACTATTGTATCTTCATCTTAAGAGAGTTATATGTAAACACATTATTTATTACATATTATTTATGGCATATTCAAGCCTGCGTCCCTTTTAATCAGATCTAGTTTGAACATATACCTTATCTATCCTTATTTTGTAAAATGAACGTTGTATGTATTTTTACCTCAATTAACTGCTGATATTGTCATTTTAGTATGCGCACCCGGATATTATGGTGTTACCTGCAACACAAGCTGCCCGTCCAATTGCAAAGGGACTATATGTAATCAGACCAGTGGATTATGTACAGGTATGTTGACAATTCTAGGTACAGACTATGATACTATACTAAAATAAAATCATAACTTTTCCCGTTCATTAGTTTGGATCCTTAAATGGTCCGTTCAACCAAACAAGGATTTTATTAAATCATTGCTCTCTATTCTCTATTGTAAGGGTTATATCAAGGTTTTGCTGCATTCAGCAAACTTTTTGAGTATGTATACACATAGCCGCTTGGAAAGATTTCTATTGAAAAAAACACTCCAAAAAACGAGGAAAACTACGATGATATTGTCGGCTATTTAGCGTAAGGCTCATTAATCGTCAGGCATTTAATGGTGATCCCAAATGGTGTACAATCATAACGAAACGATGTTACGTTTTTAACGAAAACCATTACCGATATCTCAATAGCATTTTTAGTATAATAATAATAATAATAAGTGGAGGTTGCTATATACCGCTTTATCACAACCTAGTTCATAGGTCGTCTCAAAGCGGTTCACAAACTATTAACCGTGTTTATAGGGCCTTTGCAACTAGCCATTACATTTCTCAACTCCCTGGGGAGCATACAGCCGGAGCTGCTATTTCGGTGTTAACAGCTAGCTTTCAACAATTCTAGCACTGCCCTACCACGTACTCATTTACAGTAGACTGAAACAAGCGGAGTAAAGTTTCTTGCTCATGGATACAACAAATTGCAACCCTTCGGTCACGTGCCCGGCGTCCTACTACTGGACTTTCGTGCCTCCTTAGTCCTTAAAAACCGAATAATGCTTCATCAGATGAATTGTTTCTGAAACGGTTGTACAGTGCTCAGACGGATATCATTATAATCGTGCATGTTTTTTCTTACATAGATGCAATATTTGATATGCTGTCGTCATTATATTTTGATATTGGGATAAAGGAATTTTCTGGAACTGTAGATAAAATGGGCTATGTGCAGCACCTGTCATATTGAATAAATCAAAACATAACGCTGATCTTACAGAGTAAATAAGGTGAGAGTTCGGTGATACTAGTAGTCGACCTTAAGTTCGCAGTTTATCGTCGAGACATGAATGCATGCTAAAGTATTTTGCAGCGTAGAATATTACGTTTTAGAAACTTGGAATTGATTATGGCAGAGTAAACCAGAAAGAGTTAATGAGTTTGAGGTATACCAAGTATCTGACTCCGTTCGACCAAAACTGTATTATGGGACACAGTTATGCCCAAGTTTACCAAAGACTTGATATATTACGTCAAAAGGACCATTTAAATGCATATTATAAGCACACCAATTCCATAAATCAAATAACAAAACAACGTATTTTATTTTACAGCCTAAAGCAAGGTAAACATCATTGGTAAATGAAAATTATATTTAAAAATAGCTGCATCCAGACAATAAATAATATCAATCGGCACACGATTTTGAAATATTTGTATTAATTATAACAAAACACCAAAAAAGTGTACCAGCAGTTTTAGCTATCGATGTTTTCAGATAAGTTTGAAGTAAAAGGGACTTTTTGGTCATTTGTGGCATCTTTCTCTTCAGTAGTGTATATGAATTAAATATATGATAATCTACTCAGGCGAGGTTAATCTCGTAAACAACCTCTATAAATGAAACAAATAGGATGAGTAGCATACTCAGTGGTAACACAAATGTAGGTATTTGTAACACCCCTGAAAAAAAATCATAGCTTTTACAGACTTGTCTGGCACAATGTCGCGACTCGCTATGTGCCAGAAGTTGCTGGAAATGTTCAGGTACGATGATGCTCAAAATCAGTAAGTTTTCTATTTGCCAATTATTTGACTTCATTGGTAGTAAGAATATTGCTCGTTAAATACGTAATATATGTAAACGTTTTTTGTTTTTCCGAGTAAGAAGTATGTTACCCTGTGTTCTTCTCTGCAGTTGTGCTCGTCTCCACATAATGCATTGTAACTTCTTTGTTTTGTTGCCACGTTACATCGGGTTGATCCGGTGGTAGGTCACATTCCACATGTCCTATGATTAGATAATAAAGTGGCGTTTCTAGTACGCATGCATCTTTAGTTCACTGAAAATAGGGTGTATCTAGGTCTTATTCCGCAATAGGATCACAGAACCGCGACCCCTCAGCTAATGTACAAATCTAGGTTCGATGTGTCGCTTCGAGTTTTTGGATAAGATTTCGTAAAACACAGTAATAAACAGATAATCTAATAGCGTCTTCAGTAATACCAAACATATATCACGTGTGTGGCTTATATTTTGATATCTTTCACAAGTACGCAGCGCTGTTCGATATCCTCTATGTATTGGCTATTTCTGTTAATAAATTTGATGACTTATCAACTGACATTTTCAGAATGTGCTGTTGGATTCTATGGCGGTTTCTGTAGTCAGCTTTGTCCTATTAAGTGCAAGAACATCCTTTGTAACCTGGACAACGGTCAATGTAAAGGTAAAACATACATAATTTCATCAAAACATTCTATGTACCTTGTAAATAATGATTTCTTTACAGATTACAAGATACATCAAACATCTCGGAAAGTCGATTATTACCTGTAGCAAGCAAAGTGACATTGGACCAACAATCTCGTAGTAAACTGTTAATTGATTCGTTATTATACCATTTGGTTATGTTGTAATGACGTGTAAAGTATCTTGTTATCACAAAATGAACTAAGGCACACCGCATGATCAAATTATTTACTTAGAAAGCAAACATGGGCTTATTATCTCCAAATAACGACATGCATTCAAGGTTCATACCACAGATTGGGTTTCCTAATAACGATGAAAATATGCCTCACATTTCTGAAACATAGACATTTCTTTGTACATGATGCAGCAATAGGTGTTATGTGGTCTTACAATTTGAAAGGGAAATACATAAAATTGCTTCACACTTTTATCTATTTACTGATACAACATAGATTATCTTAATTGAGAAATATATTATAGTCGAAACGTACTTTCAATACTGACAGAATTATGCTGATAAGAACGAATCTTTTTCACAACAAGTGACAAAGCAAGTATTTTTTATAATTAGTCTATTTGGTTATCAAAGGTTTTGTTAAGCGATGGTGACTATTATGATAAAGGACCAAAACATCATGATTTGTATATAAAGAACATATCACAACCGATATTGTGACATTTGATTAAGATTCTGGGAGGATCTTATTTGTGTTTTTTAATATCCTAGAATGTGTAGCCGGACTATATGGCACTGAGTGTAACCAGTCTTGTCCTGTCAACTGTCAAGATACTTTATGTCACATAAGTAGCGGAGAATGCAAAGGTACGATCGTTTAGTTGTATCAGTGTTTAATTAACTTGGAAATGACTTGAAACTCTTTTATACTTTTTTTCAAAATTTGGGAAGATACTGGGATCGTATTGAAAGCGTGTGCTTATAAATCAAGTTCCATGCAGGAAACGTTTAATCGATAGAAAATTATTGTGAGCAAATACTAATATCCCTTAATCACTTGAACATATAAATAGAAATAGATAAATAAATAACTAATTAAAACGAGGATAACTTTTAATCAGTTTTTAATATGCAATGAATTGTTTTTAAAAATAACAATGGTACTTGATACATTGGTAATTAGGGATAATGATAGTGACCAAACAAAATGTTGAGAACTTGTTCATACTGAGGAATCAATATTTTGATACTTGTAAGCATAATTCGGAGCTAAATATTTACTTTGTAAAAACACATTGATCCAATGAAAAATTGTTTGATCAGGTATTTTTAACTTTATCTTTTTGGATTAATTTGAATATCAAAATAATGATAAATGACTACTTACTTAGTTGATATAAACTGAAAATTATTTAGAACTATTTCCGCTAAATCAAGCAGTTACTTTAAATTTGTTTTCGTCTTAACGCCAGATGACTATAAATACGATTAACACGACAGAGAAATTATTAAAAGTCCCCAATGACATGTCAGAGGGACAATTTCAACCTATTTTCCTGAAAAAAAGTACGCCTATCAAATCAAATTCACTGATGAAAGTAACTATTTCGTTAATACTATACTAGTTTACTTGTTTCGTTTAGTATTCAAGTGGTGTTTACCACTTGAATACTAAAAAGTGTAATTCTAACAAATCACCTGCATGTACATCATGAAGGAACAGATCCTAGTTTGGTAAAAGGGATATTTGATTTGGACGAAAGCTCCTTTACAGAGACCTGATTACTTATTTACTACCGCACTCTGGTTCTATTTCTATCTAACACTGTATATACATAATGTTCTAATTCGACCATCAGCTAAAAAATGGTTCGGGGCAATATTTGAAATCATTAAATCGACATTAAGAGCTAAATAACATATAGACGGAGCCATTATGGCGTTACAGTGTATAAGGGATCGTATTTGATATTGATTGATTCTCAATCTTAAAATAGACAAATGTTTCCAAGTTTAAGTTGACATTGTATTTAAGGCAATGAGCAAGTTTCCATGTGGCAATCATAATTTATTTTTGAAAACATACCCTATCCAAGTGCACATAATTACTTGGTCGTATTCTCCTCGAAGTTATCTGGGGTGCCCATCTAAATCTTTCCTTTTTATCATATTTGTCATTGCTTCATTGATTTTGACATCAACATACCGTTTTGTTCAAAACGTTGGTGTAGCCTCTTTTTTATTCTGAAACCTACCAACCAATGTAGCATGTACAGTACCAGTTATTCAGGATACTTTATGACATCTGAGTATGTTTGCGCTTGTAGTTTGTGAAGCCGGTTTTTATGGAAGCCAATGTTTAAAGTCGTGTGGCAGTTGTCAAGGTGTGAGTTGTGACAAGGACACTGGAGACTGTGCGACAGGGTGCACAGATGGATGGACTGGAAACGAATGTGACAACAAGGGTAATATTCATATGATATCCCTACCATAAATATATTTGTGACTTTATCCTCTAAAAACAATTTCTAAAAGTGATCTCCTCAGTGTTAAAGGATTTAAAAGATTTTATTCCAACCTAACATGTAGAATATGATATCAAAGAAACATCCGAATTCGAAAAATGAAAAGGAGGGACAAGAAACAAAAATGATAACTAAGAGAAAATGTATGACATACGCAGTACAAATCCATTACTTTTGATGCTATAGTGGTACTTATAACGAATGGGGACTCCACAGTCGGAATAGGCGTCGGATCCGGAGTGGTTATACTGGTTCTGGTCATCGTGATCATTGTACTGGTCAGACGTCGCACGATGAAGCGCGGTGACACCACAAGTTCTTCTCATATGACAGATATATCATTGTCGAGAACTGCAAAAGAGCTAAAACAAAATCAAGGTAAACAGCTACTGCCTTTGTACATCCACATTGGAATTATTTAACGTTTAAAGCAAAGGTTTAAAACATGAGAGTTTATAATGAAAAAAATACAAGTTTCCAAATGAATTGATTTCTGAAAAGAAAACGCGATACCGTGAATGCACATTGTTCCCACTTTTAAACCAACTTCAGACGGTGTTAGGATATTTTAACCTTACGACTCATTAGCTCATGTTAATATCATATATGTTTGGTGCATTTTCCAGATAATACCTACGACGAAATAGCAACGTGCAACAACGAACAAACCATTGCGCAGATTTCACACAATGAGGCAAATTATGAACAGCTTGGACGCAGGGAGGTGGAAATTCCAAATATATACGCGACAACAGATGTTGACAAGGAAACATAGGGAAATGCTTCTTGTAAAATGGACAGTTTTATCATTCAACACAACGTAACCTTGGTGCTGGAACTAAATTACCCACATATAACTTTTGTTTTGATGAAGTCGTCTCTTAACTGAACATAATAGTAATTAGGGTGATGAACATTGACAGTTGTGTAGGTTGTTACTGTTCAGTTGTAAATTCTGGTATGATTTTTAAGTTGTCAAACTATCGGAATGTCAGTTTTGTGAACCCAAGCATGTATCGTATATGCTGTCAATGTTGAGGTTTAATGTATTTTCATACTGACTTAGTATTTCGTCGTTCTGTACAGCAGTTTATATATTTTATATTACTGTAAGACATTTGTATTTATCGCAGTTAACCATTGCAGTAAACTTCATATAATTTGTCATTTTACGATCCCAGAAGTTATTTTGGGGGATGGATGTTTGGGAGTAGAAGTATAAGTTGTTTTGAGCAAGTTCTCAAGCAGTGTTAGATAAGCACACAGTTGACAGGTGGTTGACTAG
>NW_018405307.1:237497-241763 GCF_002113885.1 Mizuhopecten yessoensis
TTTTCTTTTCAAATAAATGACCTTCGCATATTTTAAAGGTCAAGTATGTCAAAATATGTTAACAACTTCTTCTTAATAACCAGAATGTTCGGGATAGTGATATTTGGTTAGTAGCATTCTTGTATAAAGGGCTACCAAGTTCATTCAAATCAATTATCTGAACCTGAATTATAGGTCACAGGGGTTACATATGTTTAAAATCATGAAACGACTTCTTCTGAATATCCATGAGACCAAGCATGTGGAAATTTGACCATGAGTATGCTTGGATGAAGGGCTACACAGTTAGTTCATTCAAAAGAACTTGACTTGAATTCAACATCACAGGGGTCAAATATATTTAAAATCTTAAAACGACTTCTTCTTAATATCCACGTTATATACTACGATAATGGGCTAATTATTTTGATAAAATGAATGACACTGATCTGTTGCCAAGGTTACGGGGATCAAATAGGTGTTTAGTCTTTAAACGACTTCGTCTGAAAAACCAAAATGTCCAGAATGATGATATTTAGCCCTTAACATGCTCGGATGAAGTGCAACCAATTTTGTCCAAATTAACGACATTGACCTTTAATCAAAGTCACAGAAATTAAACATGCTCAAAATATCTTAATGACTTCTTCTGAATAACCAAAAGGCCAAGAATGATACTATTTGGCCAGTGTCATGCTAGGATAATTGGCTACCGGGTGTGTTAAAACAAATGACCTTGACTGATATTCATGGTCAGAGGTGTCAAATTTGTTTCAAAATCTGTAAACGGCTTCTTCTAAATAAACATGAAGCATAGAGTGATACTATTTGGCCACTAGCAATCTTGAATGAAGGGCTATCAAGTCATTTGAATGACATTGTACCTGATGAGATAAGGTCAAATTTGGTCGAATTTGTATAAAACATTAAATGACCTTATCTCCATAAACAAAAGGTTAGAGTGGTGTTATTTGGGAAGTTGCATGCTGAGATAAAGGGTAATAAATTTGGTCTGTTTGATGACCCTGTTCGACTTTCAATGTCACAGGGGTCAAACATTCTAAACATCTTTTAACATGTTCTTTTTAATAACTTATAGCCTTAAATATTATTTGCTTGATGCTTTATTTTGGATCATTTTTTTAGGTCACAGATGTGAAATTAATACCAGGTGAGCGATGCACGCCCATTGGGCCTTTTGTTATCTCTTATCTTTATTCATTTATTTTGTTATTGTGCGATTTTTTTTCGTGTGGGTATTGTCTGTGACTTCTTTAGGGCGATTTAGCAGTTTCAATTAGGAGTCAAGCATAAGTTAAGGAAAAATCATCACTCTAATAGCAAAGTCATGGTTCCCTTTTCAAACTGTTTTGTTGGTTTATTCGATTTTTTTTTTTTTACTTTATCAAAATCGGTTCTCCGTTAATTTCTGCTCATCATTCCTGTCTTTTAACACCTGATTTTACCATCAACACATTTGGATGACCTTGCAATGCTGATAATATTGACAATGATAAGTGCTTTAGATCAGTCAGATACCTATATATATGTTACCCTCGTAGCCCCAAAAGCAGGGTAAAAACAACGTCATATACTTTTTAGGGTCGCCTGTATCTATTATTTTCACAGAAACCTATGAACAAAAAGATACGAAACTAAGACTCAGTTACAATATACGTATACAGTTACTTTCACTTTACGGATACGATGGACATGACTACATATATATTATCACAGGTATCATTATATCATTACATGAATAAACACTATGAGTAAAATATGATGAGACTTACCAGGCCCCTGTGAAGGATAGACACTGTCTGTCCTGCTCGGTAGCATAGTGTGAAGTGAATCAGGGTGGTGGCGTGCGCGTACATATACGTCACATGGGGTGGCGTAAGTATGTATATACTCGTACAGATCACTCTCACAACACTCCACGTTCAGGTTATGACACAAGTGCGGGACAGACAACACATGGATACTGTGTGACTTAGTACAATGAGTACACCCTGTTACATAAAGATATAAAATAATAATTCATTATTTTACAGTTAACACCAGTCGTGAGCCAAATGTCAAAATCACCACTCAAAGTTCAAACCACAGAGCTAAGTACTCAAGTGATAAGGCAGTAGATGGCTGTATAAAACAAATATTCGACAGCCAAAATTGTTGTTCACTTACACAGACAGGTCAAAAGGAGGCATGGTGGCAAGTAGATCTAGAAGGATTGATCGTTATGGAATACGTCAAAATATACTACAGAGGTGAGTAATCAATTATTTTGATTTTTTATTCAACAATAAAACAAAACTCGTGTTTTAAGGTTTTACGTGTTATTCGTGGCCTTTTGACGGTACTGTGTTGTCTAACTGCATGTCGTGAAAAACGACTAATGTAACTCTACCTCCATCCCCATCCCACCCGTCTTCATGTAGCACTGGTTATTGCGAAGTTGTTGAGCCCTTAGTTGAGATAATTGACATTCAGAAACGATATTTACATGATAAGTATAGAAGGATATTTATATTTAGCTATAAATGGTTAAGCGGCCCGTTAGGCCTACCCCGAGAATGGTAAAAACAACGAGGATAGCTTGACATGATACGTCATAACAACAAAGAAAGCAAAATGCAGTGTACATTCAATGACGTATATCGTATACAATAATCATGTCAGGTTGTCTATGCTGTTTGTAATGCTTTCCATCAAGTCGACATTCTGACTAATGAATCGTCTCTTCACCAGGGGTTTTCATAATACATTTTATATAGACCCTGGTTGTATTCTTGGTTTTTAACGACGAACTGTTATATATAATACTGGTATTGTAACCATCAGGTGTTGTAACCCGGTTTTATGTTTATACGTTAACACACGACATCGGCCGTTATATGTGTATGTACTTCTGTCCGTGTTCATATGGATATGAGTTGTGACAAAGCCAAGCCTTGTTAGGCACACTTTTATTAAGGAAAATTACTGATAAGAACAACAAGCATATAATCAATGATTCCTTCCTTTGTACATGCTTTAATGTGATATATCAATTTAATGGAACATAACAGAAACATTATCGATTGAAAGATAATTTGTGTTCATCTTGATAAATATACCTAGTTAATAATAAGGGCAAAACGGTAAGTGTTGCAAAGTACGGCGTCAGAAAGTGAGTGACATATGAAAATCCCTAACTCCTCTTGATATTTCTGCATCAGTCGCCTGTTATAGAACATGCAGTGGGTGTTTTTCTGCTGAAAACGCGAAAATAGTATTGCGTAAAAACAGTTTATACGCATAATCTCTAGTGAATAATCTTGTTTATCAAATTTAGATGAAGGGGAACTGCAAAGAAAACGATTTGGTGGCTATCAAATACACCAGTCGAACACTTCGGATTGGCGGAACGGTCACCTTTGTCATAAAGACACAACATCAACGGCGGCTGCGTTGTCATTGACTCCAAAGATCCCATGTACAGGTAGCGCCCAGTACCTGACGATATACAGCGACAGACGGTCAGGAGGTCTAGCGTGGTACTATGGTAACGCTATTATGGAGCTCTGTGAGGTAGAAGTGTACGGTACGTAACTGACATATTTAACCTTAAACAATTGTACTCTCACTAGTAGATAATATTGAGGGGTAATGGAACTTTTAGAAGTTTAGAACTCGTATGCTAATATATTTCATATATATTTCATATTTTTTTTGTTCAGTTACCGGATAGGTGTCTTCCATTCCAATACTCATCTTTGCCATTTGTTATGTTTTTTATGTCTACAAGTCAGTGAATTATGTTGCAATTAACAAGTTAGTATACATTTTTGTGCATCATTATAACGTTGTGGAAGATGTAACATATACAGAAATTTGTACATCCAAGGTATGAAAGAACAATAAACATTGGTTAATTATATATTTTATTATTTTTTTAAATGATAACTGATGGGCTAATGTCCGAACTCGTATGCTAATATATTTCAGGTTGTCCGCTTGGGAAATATGGTGATGATAATTGTGATTCAGATTGTGATGTAGGCTGTGCCAATAGCCTGTGTGATCCAGTGACCGGAGGATGTGCATGTAAGTACATGCATCTAAAGATATTAATACTGGAAAAAAGTATAACATGCCTGTGGAACGAGAGAAAACAAATCAGTTTATCATTCATTTTTCTATTCATGAGAACCGTTGAGATATAACTCATTTTAAGTATTAACAAAGAGTGTATGTCTTCATCATAACTTGATTCAACATACTGTGTATTGTCTTTGCTTTGGC
>NW_018405307.1:242035-244985 GCF_002113885.1 Mizuhopecten yessoensis
AACATTTTTTCTTGCTCAGCTGTGTTTTGAAATAAACATGTATTAAGCATCATTGAGTACAATTACATTATCATTAGCATTTAATGACCTAAAACTTAGATAAGGAAAATGTAGCTTCTTACCATTTTGCGGTTTCTGACTTGTTCTTTGTGATTTTCTATGAAAGCGTGTACTCCCGGGAATTATGGCAGCCATTGTAATCAGACTTGCCTGTTCAACTGTAAAGACAACCGATGTATGCAAAGCAATGGAGAGTGTGAAGGTATGTATCACTGGAAAGTATGAAGAACGTGGAGAGAAATGTGTTATTTAAGGATTAGTTAGGAAATTGTATATAATTCACATATGTATTTGTCATGTTAACATAGATAATGCAAATAAATGTTGATAACATTTGGATTTTTTATAACGTCTAAAATAATAAAACTAACGTAGGTTTTCGGTAAAATTAACATGATCTTTGCGAATCTAGAAAGGTAATCTAGGACATGACAAAATATGTAGAAAGAAAACAAAACAGAAACAATAATATGACAGTTAAACACATTCTGGTAGTAGTAAGCAAGAAACGTAACAACATGGCTGTTAAATATCAGGTCCGCTTATGAATTGGTGATGGTATATTTACCAATCATCAAAATGAAAATTGATTACATCATATTGAGGTGGCATTGCGTTGGAAAACAAGAGGATTCTTAACTTATATTCATGACAAGCATACAGTACAAAGTTGTTCTATATGAGATAGGTTTGTTTTGTATATTAATATGTGCGTCAAATGTCAATAGGAAAATATATAAAGTTCGTTTTGATTTTGCATTGGCCAGACTGTGAGGATGGATTCTTCGGATCGTCCTGTGATGTCTGCTCTGTTGGTTGTACTAATCATGTCTGTAACAAAGTATCCGGAAACTGTAGTCGTAAGTATTTAAAAAAGAACACCTGATCTACGCACTGATTACTAATATTTCAATATATCTCAAAATCTATTTTCCTGAGTTAAAACAGATGCGCCAGTTGACAATGAAATCAAATTTTCAGTATATGGTTGTGTATTTTCGTATTTGTCACTAGTTTAAATTGCAATAAAGAAAGCATTCAAATGAGCGAGAATATATAAGATATATAGCAATATACGTATAGCCATTAAAGCTTACTTAGACATCCTCTATCCTCAGAACCTCCAACTTTCAGTTCATATGGAACAATGATTATTCAGATTACAGCGGTAAGTTGCCGCTGCCTTTTCGCTTTATGAATGCGTATTAAATAAACGTATAGAGTTTTAAAATACCACCCCTTAATACTTAAATTTCAAACACAGATTATAGTGAAATAGACGTACTCACATTCCATGTTTTCTGTTTAGCTCTGTTTCTTTAAGCCATAGTTAGGGATGACTCTCTAACATTGAACGATAACATGCTTTGTTAGTATACCATTGAGGGGTGGGTAGATTAACATGTCATAAAATCGAAAAAGTTTAACAAAAATAAACCGATGTTTTTCAATAACTCTCCTATACAAATTAATATAATTGTTTTATAGAAATGCAAGTTAAAATCATTCATCAGAAATGTGCTGGTTTAAAGTTTCTTCAACTTGCACACTGAATATATGTGCGTCATACTCTAAAACCCAACGCAGCTTTGAGAGAAGTATACCTAGAATATATATAGGTTATGAAAAATAGAACTGTAAGCTAAAGACTAAATAAGGCGTTTGATTCGATATACTTTAGTTTATATCACCATTGATTTGGAATTCTTATTTTCTTTTTACATTCGTTCTGGTTTTAGAATGATATCACTTCGGAGGTATTTGTTGCTGATATATATTATCAACTTAATAATGTCATGTTATGATTACATTCTTTTATTATAAATTAATCAGATTTGGTTCACAATATATACATTTTAAAATATACATGTTTCGAGCACCATTGAGTGCAATCACATTCTCAGTGACAATTAAAGACCTAAAACGTAGATAAGGAAAATATAGCTTCTTACCTTTGTTTTCGGATTCTGACTTGTTCTTTGTGGGTTTCCATGAAAGCGTGTACTCCCGGGTATTATGGAAGCAATTGCAATCAGACTTGCTTGGTCAACTGTATTGAAGGATTAGTTAAGAAATTATGTATTTTTCATATATTGTATTTGTCATGTTAACATAGACAATACATATCAATTTTGCATAAAAATAACTTCACGTTACTGTTAAAGATCCCATTTTGATTTGTTTATATCGTTTACTAAAATTAAAAGGATGTGCAAATTATATTAATGGTGTATAATTTGCAGCCATATTACAACGTAGGGAAACATGTATATAGGTGTAACCTGCAGAGCTATTGGCTTTTTCCGTTTTCGGTAAAATTGACATGATCTTTGCGAATCAAGATAGGTAATCTAGAACACGATAAAATATGTACATGGACACACAGCAGAAAAAGTATGATACTTAAACACATTCCGGTATTAGTACGGAAAAAACCTTAACAACATGGTCGTTAAATATCAGGTTCGATTATAATTTGATAATGGTAATGTTCCCGATCATTCAAATGAAAATTAAATAACATCAAATTGAGTTAGCATTACGTTAAAAAAACAAGAGGATGCCTAATATGTATATGTTTGACATGCATACAATACATGGTTGTTCTATATGTGATATGTTCGTTTTGTATATTGATATGTTGTTGAAATGTCAATATTGAACTAAATAAAGTTCATTTTCATCTCGCAATGACCAGACTGTGAGGATGGATTATTCGGATCGTCCTGTGATGTCTGCTCTGTTGGTTGTATCAATCATGTCTGTGACAAAGTATTCGGAAACTGTAGTCGTATGTATTTGAAAAAAGAACACCTGATCTACGCACTGATGACTAATATTTCAGTATATCTCAAAATCTATTTTCCTGAGTTAAAACAGATGCGCCAGT
>NW_018405307.1:247511-247578 GCF_002113885.1 Mizuhopecten yessoensis
ATATTAATCATGCATAGAAAATATAGTTTAAAGTGTAAGATTCACATTACGTACTATTATTGTAAAA
>NW_018405307.1:252358-252673 GCF_002113885.1 Mizuhopecten yessoensis
ACAACATTGAAAATGCCCCTATTAGAGCGTTATATAAATTGCTAGTTTTATTACCGTTTGCTCATTTGTTCCCATTGGTTTATATAGGGAACTAACACTTCTGACTACATTTCTTGTTCATTTTCAGCAGGAAATAATTCAGACTTGGTTGGAATAGTTATAAAGAAACTAAAAATTAAATAGTTACAGTAAATAAGATCTATACATATCCCAGGGATTGGCCAAAAAGGAAAAATTGGCTTAAAAAATAATACATTTTTTTTTTCACTGAGCGAAATAATTTATTTGAATAGTGTTTTAAGTTGTTATCCTTTG
>NW_018405307.1:257049-286687 GCF_002113885.1 Mizuhopecten yessoensis
TTTGAAGGCCACTAGGAGGTCAGACAAATACCCTAACAAATGAATAGTAATAATTGCCATGCTATTGAGAATCGGAGAAACTGTCAACCAGTAAAGGGATATTTTCACTTTATGATGATAATTCGAATACTTGATATTTGAGTATAAATGTATAAGTTCTGAAGTAAAAGCGAAGAATAAACTGCTTTATTACTAAATCATATATTAGGTAGATAAATCATTAAAAAGATTTACATATGCTATTTTATTCAATTAAATCAGACTATAATTTATAATCTATTTTAAACTTTTTGTTTCTTGAACACATCATTATTTGGTTCACAGCGATCCGGCGATGAAAGTGAGACTATCAGGATCTTCAGCCTGTCCCAGTGGTCATCGAACTCCTTACTGCCTCCATCTGACTCGTCTCTTCTCCATCTTTTGGAACAGCTAGACAGTCGGCGACGGTCAGACAACAAAAGACCTGTTGTTGTCATGTGTCGGTTAGTAAGACGCTGTCCTAAACCAGAATGGGTTGATGAAACCGTCAGCGTTATGGCATTTCTTACAAAGAATAAGTTTATAAAGCAGTTCTATAATTAAATCAGCAATAGTTTGTTTAATTGATAAGCTAAAATCATAGAGTGAATTATTTCAAATATTACATAGAATTAATGACATATATGTTATCAGATAATTATACATGTGTAAAATATCCAATGTAATTAAATTGTAATGCATTACATTTTCGATAAACAAAATATAACTGGTTTGACGTATAAATCTTAACGGAATATCTTTCCACTCATTAATCTTCATATTAACTCAGAATAATAGTGACACCAACTTTGTTGCGGGTGCAGTATTCTTGTAAGCCTTATATGATGATATTATTTGTCTTCTGCAGGGACGGATGTACACAAAGTGGACTGTTCTGTTGTATATCCAATATCAGAGATCAAATGAAGATGGACGAGGAGGTGGACATATTCCAAACAGCAAGGCGGTTGAAAAAGCGGCGACCAGAGGCGCTAGAAAATGTTGTAAGTTTTGTAAATAATGCAAGAATGTTATCTGTATCAAACAGCCAAGATTTGTCTTAGCTTTTTTAATAATGATTATTTCAATAACCATATAACGTCTGATGATCATTATGATGACGTAAGTATAAATGCTGTGATCATTTCATTCTTTTTTTTATTTAATAGACATACTGAAATGATTTTTTTTCCAAAAACATGTTCACTGTTTAATTGATGCATGTCTTGAAATATGTCCTTTATTGCATTTTAGAAACAATACCAGTACTGCTACAACATTCTGGGGCTATATCTGGATTCAACTGACGTGTACGTCAACTGAAAAGAACTCAATACGTGTATAGTGTTACACGCCAAATGTATATAGATTCACATCAACTGAAAATAATCAAATGAGTACATGTATATTGCTACACTTAATATGTTGACTTTGTTTGATTTTCTGCATCTTCGAAGAATGTTTTCAAATAGTTGCTTCCTCTCCTCATGGTTTGAGTGATTATTATAAACAGCACTTATATAGTGATTACATTCGCAGAGGGATATTTTTTTGTATACATGTACCATAAACGATTTAAAACCTGTCCAGCTTATAGAGCCGAACTAAGGTGATGAAAATGTTTCCACGTACACGCATATTAATTGAATACAACTTAACTTTGATTGTGGCATGACAGTGGAACAACATATGTTTTCAACTCAACCGATTTGCGTATCAACTGAACAAAGACAATGTGCATTGGATATCACTTGAATGAAAAGTGGGTATCGTTCGCCTTAATACAAAAGACAATATAAACTATTAATGTAAATGCATCACCTTTGTTATGGAGAAAGTGTTAACTATATAACATCATTAGAATAATTAATTGGAACAGTTTACGCACATAAATCTGAGTTTATGTTAAGTATTATTGAATTTCTGTTGTAAGGCATTCACATATATCAGTTGCTTACGTTAAAATTCCATGTGACATTATAAATATTTTCCCCTTCCCCTTTCTCAAGACTCTCTCTCTCTCTCTCTCTCTCTCTCTCTCTCTCTCTGTATTCCATGATGACGAGGATGATGGTTATGGTAATCATGATGATGGTTATGGTTATGTACAAGTCATGAAGGTGTAATATAGAACG
The DNA here is from genome assembly GCF_002113885.1 of Mizuhopecten yessoensis. NCBI lineage: Eukaryota > Metazoa > Mollusca > Bivalvia > Pectinida > Pectinidae > Mizuhopecten > Mizuhopecten yessoensis. The sequence continues at coordinate 259,206 of NW_018405307.1, forward strand.
TACAGACTATATTATTTACAAATCAACTTCATTGATCAGGCTCTATTAATATAATAACTTGTAAAGGACGTAAACATTTTGGACAATGAGGTTAGGTAATCAAATATTGACCTGGTTCGTTACGGAATAAGTACTCGCCTTACCAAGAACGAGCAGAATGGTGAGACCATAAGAGAGACAAGCAACACTAAATACATATCTTTTTCAAATGCCCCGAAATATAGTCCTTTGGTTATATTGTTAACATTGCAGGTTTCTGATATCTTGAAATGAAACTTATGAATTCATCCGATACATACATGTTTTTTTTTTTTTTTTTTAATACTTGTTAAAGTTGTTAAAAACAAAAACAAAAACAATCTTTATAAACACTTAAAAACGTGAGAAACCGATGAACACGTGCCCATACTTCCCATCGGCATATAACCCTAGCAAGCCAAAAATGAGTTTGAGTTGCTGCCCTTTTTGATACGAGAGGATACAAACTTACAAAGAAATAAGTGACGATGAACATGTTCCATAATATACACATATTAAAAAACAAATCTCTATAATTATATAATGTTTATGACATCTAATGAACATATTCCTGCACAGTGATTTTAAATGTCAGATTATTTAGTTTGGATGTATATTAAAAGCAAGTATTGCGAATACATAACGTGTGTTCTTTACTTTGAAATTAATGTCCAATCAATACATTAACCACAGGTGGATAATAGTTGGTTCTCTGTAATGATGGCGTGTCGGCTAGTTTCTCAGGTGATGGTCGAGGCAAGACTCATATGATTTAACAGTTTTTGATGAGATCATCACAAATGGTAGACTGTTCCAAATATGAACATTTCTAGGATTTTGTCCTCATCATTACCCCAATGTTATCTACCAAATAATATGTTTTGGTCTCAAATATGAAACGCATTTGAACATCGACTATTAACCAGAAATGAAGCTAAGTAGAGAAAATTAAAGGAAGGAAAACATTCTATCAATTACAAACGATCTATTTTATACAAATACATTCCAATCTATCAGTAAGCTATATTTTACTATTTGCATATATTCTATACTTTCATATGAATTACTTTTAACCGAAACTAAACAATGTGTCCTTGTTTTCTATACACCCTTATTAACATTTATTGAAAATATGTATTATGTAACATGCTATACCGAATACTGAGTTATTATGTTATAAAGTTGTAATACCGTATTTTGTGTTTTACTGTAAGTTGTGTTTTACCATGTGTTGTGTTTTGCTGTATGATGTGAAACACTGTCAGTTATGTTATGTTGTATGCTGTACTGTCCTGTGTGATGTGTTGCCAGGTAAGCAGTTTATTTTGCAGAAAGTTGTGCTGTACTGTATGATGTGTAATGTGTGTACTATTGCAAGTTGTGTTAAACTTTATGTTATGTTTAAGTAATGTGTAATGTTTTCAGTAAGTTTCACTGTACTGTGTGTTGTATTGTACTACATGTATATGTTGTGCTGTCCTGTGTGCTTTGCCGCCAGGAAAACAGTGCTATTTTGCAGTAATTTGTGCTGTACTGCGTTTTTTATTGTACTTTATGCTGTGCTGTCTTGTTGGCTTTGCTGCTAGGTAAGCTTTTTGTAGTACGTTGTGCTTTACTGTGTGGTGTATTGTACTGAGTGTTATTCTGCCTTTTGTGTTGTCCTGCCAGGTAAGTAGTGCATTTTTGTAGTATGTTGTGTTTTACTGTGTATTGTATTGTAATGAGTGTAGTGCTGCCAGGTGTTTTTTTATGTAGCAAGTTTTGCTGTATGGTATGCTGCGCTTACCTGTATGCTGAGTTGTACTGTATACGATATTTTACTGTATGCTGCAGTGTAACTAACTGTCATATCACATTTTGTTTGGAATTTACTAACGAGTTGTTTCTGCATAGTGACTTAATTGTATCTGTCACCATGGTAACATACTATCCGCTTTCTTCTGACGCAGCCAGTGATATATTATCTTTTCTCATTCAACTTAAGCTCATTCGATAGATAGTAAGACTTGTAAACAAGGAATCCCAACTCCTAGCGGATGTAATAGAAAAACTTACTTCTGCTTCATTGACGCCCCTGTGGTGATCCGGGAAATATTTACGTAAATACTAGCGATACACAAGAATGTCTATATTCCATGCAAAACTCATCACGACGATTGTTCTGTAAGGGGAATATTACACCATGTTAAAATACCAGCCGCTTCCTACCAACTCGGCTAGGACGACAATTGCTTTAGCTCATTTAGCAGTGCGAAAGACTGTTAAACCAGTTAATGCTTACTAGAATATCTTTAGTGTCTTACTCTAATGGTGAAGAACCCTTATATAGTTGTATCAAACATTATCTTATATTGAACATCGAAATAAAAAAAATATGTTAAATTTGAATAAAGTAAACGTTGTATGTGGCACTAGATTGTATTTTTTCTGTTACTTAATATTTATTTCCTGTGCTTATTTCAGGTTATGACATCATTTATTATCTGATTGGCAGATATTTGCTCAGTACATACAGTAAATTGATTATGTATTAATCCTTCTACATTGCACAGAAATATTCTTATTTCCGCAATGGAGAAGATCAACCCGTTCTAGTAAGGGAAAAGACAGCCCACTCGCGTCATTACCATGAAAACGTCACCACCGCGTCATAGATGTATGCAACGTTATGCAATTTTGTCGGACATCCATACGTCCTTCATGTGTTCCGGTATGGTAAATGTCAATCCAAGTAACGCCACGCCCTTATAGCGATAACAAAACAACAAGGCTTACTAATAGGCATAATGAAACAATAGGTCTTGCTATCACACAAAACAAGTTGCATAGTTTCTGTCAAAATCGTAATGGAGAAAATAGAACACTCTTCATCATCAACCTGCATCTTTGGAAATCCTGTATTGTACGTCAGCCGTCGACATTTATAATGACAGATCAGGACAAACTCTCGTATACCGGAACAACAACTGCGACATATAAACACCATATGTTTCCGAAGCAGGTATGTTACTTTCAAGACCAGTAAAGGTTATCGTACAGCTTAGTCGTAGGCCGACCCTGCATGCCATGATGTAACTTAAGAACGGGAATGAAAAAGAGGCAGGAGTTTCACTATATCTTATAGTGATATTGAACGATTTTGTCACTGGTCCTGATACGTTCTTCAATAAATTAAGCCTAACAAGGTAACATAAACAAGTCGACCAGAAGTGAGTAACAAGTCATTTTCAAAGTATTGCATGTGTTATGTTATAAGACCTTGCCACCGAACTCAACAACGACATTAGTAACGTTCTTCAACGTTCTCACAATTGCATCATCGGCATATTCCATTTTTAAATATATCTCACAATAATTAACAACTAATTTTCCACTGTTTCAATACTAATAAGCAATCCAAACTCCATAACGTTTTTAAGTAACAACGTAGGTCCACTAATCCTTGATCTAACGTAGGATGTATGGATGTAAACTTGTGATCACAAACTGCATTGAGAACGTTTTTATCAAGTAAAAAAGTGTAACTTTCTCATTGCTGGGCTGATTTCCTACTTTCAGTTCTTACTTACATTCTATTTTAGCTGATTATTTTACGCCAAAAGAAGGATATCGACCACACTGGTTGGCTGCATCTTTGTAGCTGGAATTGTAGCTGACAAAGTGTACAGGAAATGCTAGTTTCAACGTACAATATATTTTGCAGATAGAAGTTGTATATGGGTAGCAATGTTAAGCATGTTATAGGAATCCTTACCGTGTGTTAGGTTTTCTTAACAATTTTCAGAATATGTACTGAATATGATTTGACCGTAAATATCACTGGTGAGTCCCAAAGGGAGGAAATAGCCATATAGTGTAGGACAAATACTGTTGAAATTTTTGTTGGACATTCTGGTTAAATTTTCGCACATTTTGAATAGTTGCACCCTAACTTTGTATATCTAAGCACGATAATATTTACAAGAGCGCATGCTGAGTTTCGATTTGGTTATCATGTTTTTAAAATTAATATACAGAACCGACAAGACATCCCTAGACACACGTTAAAATGGTGATCATAGTGAGTTAACATTTCCTGAGTACTCGATATTTTTTCCCATTTGATTTATTTCTTTTTGTGTGTTTATATTCATTTTGTTAACTTTTTAAATACCTATGTAACGCAATAAGATAAATTAAGTCAGGTTGTTTAATTGTTTCAAACATTAAGTGATATACAATTATAATTGATTTTGTGAGAAATAGTTCAACACACTATCATCATTGACAAAATTTTACTGATATTACAAAATAATGAGTTTAAAGACAAATAAGTTCATTATACTATTCAAAAAAGTTTCAAAATATCTACTGACCCGGGTGAGGATCGAACTCACGATCTTCAGATCGCTCTGTTTTATATGATTACCTACTGCGCTACCGAGGCACGTGTTTTCTATATTTTTTTGTTTTTTGTAAAGATATTTTTTTCAAAACATTAAAATTGTATTGAAGTATTAAAAAAAAATTGACGATATCCTACCACAGATTATCCATGTTGATGTAAAATAATCAATTTAAATAGAACGTAAGGAAGTACCTTTGCTAAAAAATCAGTCCAGCAATGAGAATGGTCATCGACAAAAAAGAAGTTGACGAAACGTCGGCAATACAGTTTATTGAGAAGCAGTTTTCATCTGTACAGAAAATAGCGATTCGAAGGTAAGGCCATGCAGTAATTAATCAACTGTTACCTGTACATTTTATGAAGTTAGGAACATGAATAATCGTGTTATTTTATCACCACGTTAAACAGAAAGGTAAAAGTGTTGTCACTTCACAGGTAAATATCGTCACAACTTTTGCTGGATATGTCGTCGAGAAGGAAATATGACGTTGAAGGATATTTATTTTGGCATGGTGTACACAACACTCTTACATCAAAAAGAAATAATCGAGCGAGCTTAAATTGTAAAAATGCAAGCAAAAAAGGAGGTGAGAATAGTGTCACTTTTTCTGGATTGTTTTCACTTAATTTCTTCCGAATCGTCCTTAGTGGATGCCATGGCAAAATAGTGCGTTAAATTTTAAGTTTGTTTGGCATTTGATAAACAAATTCTCTCGATTTTAAATGACCATAATGAAATTAACTTTGTTTCGATATATTGGGTTCGAACACAAGACAATCGGGGGGAAAATGCTCAGAAAAGTTGTTTTTGATAGCAATCATGTAAACAGGAAGTACCAAGTCGTATATTTCAATCCAATAAAATAACAAAAACGTCGTCAGCTTGTGATATTATACACTTACAATATTTAATAAATAATAGATACTTGTAAACAGTATTAAAAATTAAAAAAAAAACAGAAAAGGGTTACGGTTTATTTTGTCAAAAAAAACCGTATCGATTGTATTGTAGATTTAAGAACTGCTAAAAGCTGATGTGTTCTAAATGTTAAACGATTTTTCTTAATTTTCTACATTAAATAACGTTAAACGTTTAGAGTTATAGATTAAATAAAACGAATCGATGTCCTTGTATTCTATACATCAATGTAATACAACGTATGCAAATTATTCAAAACGAATGCAAAGTCTCGGTGATCGGAGGGATCATAGTTGTCAGGTGACTTTGTCATATGTCAAGCTACATCGTGATCCTTTAATGTGGCCTGCAATAAATGTACGAAAGCACATACTGTTTTTGCCTGGCAGTCGGCGTTCACCAATTCATTATGGGACATATCAAATAGTTTGTCTCTATTTTTTACATTTGTCAGATAAATTGAAATCATTTATGATTACGAAAGTTTTAACAAAAAAATCAGTACCAGCATGTACAAAATATATATTTCGGCTAAATGCTCTTGGTTTGTAAAACGCATTAAACTCGGCAACAACTACTTATTTTGTAGTATGTGCCTTGGTAGCGCAGTAGGTAGCGCGTCAGTCTCATAATCAAATATCACAGAGCGATCTGAAGGTCGTGAGTTCGATCCTCACCCGGGGCATTTCTTTTTCAATCTTAAATAGTATAGTTAAATTATTATGGTTATATGTTTTACACACAAGATCAGTATTATTAAGAACACATTGGATGCTGACTTTAAATTTCTCACAAAGTCAATAAAAAACGTTTGTCATCAAAACAATAAAACAACCTGACCTAATGTTTAGAGTTAAATACATTTTGAAAAGTATAATAATATACTGCCATTTAGTGAAGTGGAGTCTTGATAATATGTGGTGGCATTGCCAAAATAATTAATAGAAAACTGTAATTTCTTTTGTGTATTTTGGCAAGTTTTATATAAAATACAACTTAAAGAAACACATTAGCTGCTCTATCCAAAAGTACAAATATTTAACAATATTAAGGATTACAAAGCAGATTTCCTTTTATTTGCAATTTTACCTCATTTCCATATCGTTTTTGTATGACTTTTTGCTTTATATTTCATTCTTTCAGCCACTGATAAGTCTTAAATAGACGATGGCCAAGTAGTAAATATTGGCTTTGTCTGGCTTTCTGATAAACATATTTTGTTTTGTTTTTATGTTGTTATTAAGTATTTAAATAAATACTTATTGCTAGATATAAGAACTTTTGTTTGAGTAACGTCTGTCTAACGTTATACAATTAAACAATATTTTGTTTAAATAATTAAGCCTGCGATGCTATTTTTATCGATGCATTTGCATATCACCTTTTTACGCTTGGATGTTAAATGTTAAATGTGTTTTTAATCTTGTGGTTTCGAAAGAAGAATTTAACTTAGATGAAACTAATTATATATCTATCTTGTCATCTTGAAATTAAAGGTAACATACACAAATGTAGCAATGCTATTGTCCTTTTGATACTAACTAAAATTGTGTATTAAATATTAAACGGTTCGTTGTATGTTTTTTTTATAATTGTGTGTACGAAACAAAAGAACAAAATGAAAGCATTTGTATCCTAACACCCCCTTACTTTTTACGTATATTCATTAAGACGTATACAAATGATTCAAAACTAAAGCAATGACCATGAATGAAAAACGGTGTTGTCAGGTAAATTAGTAACTTGACTCATTTTACTTGCATTGCCTTTTCTTGTGTTTCGCAGACAATGCACATTTACGTTTTTAGTCGATCACAAGCAACCTGGCAGTACTTGCAGTTCATTAAGGGAATATCCCATATTTTGTTTCAAATTATTACATGTTTTGAAGAGAAAGCGTATATAAGGATTCTTGTAAAGCATCGGAAATCCAGTACAAACGGGTCGTTTACAGAACGTGTCTGACAGCTAAATCTACCAACCACTAGATATCAAAGAATGCGTGGAGACATTACTCTTGTATTTAAAATTGAAAAACAATCTCTGTGATAAGAGAGTCAGCAATATACTCCTTGCACAAGTGACATTACAAAAAGGTCTTGATCATATGCAAACATTATAGATAAAATAGTACTAATGACTGATATCAGCTAAAGTTCGATTTGAGGACAGTAATCACGATTTTGGTATAGCCTCATTATTAGTTAAAGACTCAATCACAGTAAAATGATTCGAGATCAATTTAGATAAATACTGTGAAAATATAGACGTGAAAATATGATCACGATTATATATTTTTAAATGACAATGTTTAAATCACCACTATTAAGGAAACTATCTACATTTTTCAATGTTTTGCTTCATATCAATTTTTTGTATTATCTTATATTTTTGTGAGAAAATTAAAACCAGATGAATTCATTGGTGTCTCATTATCCTTAACTTTAAAGAAAAATTAAGCAAGAGACAATGTATACAAGTGACTATAAACTAAATCGAAGGCATAGTCACACGGACACAGTTATAACTACGAACAAGTATCTACTTTGGAAAAGTCCAATTTACTATTCACAAATGCGGCCGGGGTTCGATTCCCTGATCGGAAGTGAACAGGTATGGAGTAACTTGCCGACTACGTTTGTTTTCTCAAGATTCTCCGGTTTCCTCCCACAGTAAGATCCCCGCGTGCTAACACCCGGGGGAAAGGAGAGCTATTAGTAAAATGAATAAAGTTTGTTTTAGTGGCGAACCAGGCACTAGTTTATTCCTCTGGTCTATTAGTCTATTTGACAGCTTTCTAAAGCAAATACTTAAACTCACTCGATCATATAGCACGTGGTATAATGTACGATAGCCTAAGTCCCTGTTCGAAGGGAGCAAGTAACACCAGGTACAGTTGGCCACTAAAGGGTTGGTTGGGGTGTCGGTGGAAAAATCAGGATTTCCACTTGCTGTTCCCGGTTTGTTTGTTTGCCCACGGGGTTTTCGCACTAGTACATATGTGAATCTATAAGACCAAATACCAATGCGAGTCAAGAAACGAGTGTCTTCTCAATAGCCAATATCTGGGTGTTTTGTTCTATAGAGGCACGAAATAAGCAATCTAAATATGTGATACAGGTTATATTTATTTTACCAAGTGAGTCCAAAGCAGACTTTAATTACGGGCAAAACAATAACAGTTCCTGTATACAAGTTAAATATATATTGTTCATAAGTTAGCAACGTTAGAATTTTCTCTTTTCCCCCTTTTAATGTTACTTATAACACTTTTATATATCAACATATTTGGTCTATATCAGTTTAAGTGTTTTGGGCAGGATAGGCTATAGTTTAAGTCAGGTAACGATATGACCTTTAAACAAATATTTTCTACACGCAAACTTATCAGTAATTCAAAACTTGTTTTTCTAGTTTCATGTATGTTATAATTGATAAAAAGAACATCAATGTGTATATGGCAAGATAGAAAAGTTATGCATGAAATTGTAACAACATAATTGTTTTTTTTAACAAAACCAAAACACGTTTCAATGACTCGTACGGTATGTACTCTGTCACCTTCACCAGGCAAATGACTAGTGAAGCATATGCACACAAAGGTGTAAATCTGGAGCAAGAAGCATTAGCCACTGCCCCCATGGAATGCAAGCATAGTATATTGAAACGATATGTTGACGTCATACTTGAGATAAGCAAGAAGGGGTCACAGCAGGCTTTGACCACACACATCAACATCATAGATGCCACTAACAACATCAAATTGACATGTGAGGAAGAAACCAACGGCATAATGCCCTTCCTAAACACTCTATTGGTAAGGAAAGAAGACATAACCGTAAATATATTGGTCTTTAGAAACAAAGACCCATAAAAACCAATATCTGAGCTTCAAATCTCACCATCCGCTGTACCAGAAGTTAGGCGTCGTTCGCACATTGTTGATGGCATACAGTAGTCACATAACAACAGGACAAAACACGAGAGAAGAATCACATCGCTAGGGCAATGAGAGCATGTGCATATCCGGATTGGGCCCTAAAACGGGTGCAAAAACAGTATCAAAGAAAGGGGAAGAACAGGAAAGGACAAATTAAAGATAAGAACAGAAACAAAGGTCCAATGGTCATCCCATATATAAAGGGTATATCCGAAACCATCCAGAGGATATATCGCGGTCACGGCATAGCAACAACCATGAAGCCCCACCAGACGCTTCGTAATATCCTAGTACACCCTATGGATAAACACCTAAAGAAAACGACGCAGAATGCGTATACAAAATCTGATGCATCCAATGTCTTTTTAATAATACGGATTTTCTGAGTAAAACCTATTATGAAAATATCTCAACTGTATTATTAAGGGTAGAATAAAAAATACAGTGCCCCGGGTGAGGATCGAACTCACGACCTTCAGATTGCTCTGTGTTATGTTATTATGAGACTTACGCGCTACCTAATGCTGGTACTGAGGTATTTGTTAAATTTTCGTAACAATTCATAATTTCGAATTATCTGAAAAATGTATAAACAAAGATAGAAAGAAAANTTTTTTTATGAATCATTTGTTAAATTGTTAATGTGTATATAACGAATAAGGATGAAAGGACACCAGCACAGTGTTTTAGTCTGTGGTTTCTTACAAACGTGTTATAACATAACAAAATTAGTACAGAACCGTATATTAGGTTTGAAGATGTATTTCAGTGATTTTTGCTATTATTATTCTCTGAATTAATTCACGGTATATACAAAAAAGAAAAAAAAATATAGTGCAGTGAAAAAGGGATTCTGAAAGGTGTATTTAATGTTATGCTTATTAAAGCAATCGGTATGTTCGTCTTTTCACAAATTCACAATAGTCATAGTAAAGTATGACAAGTTAATGATTGATGATAACAGTGATGGAATAGCTTACCTTCTTCAGTAGGTGCATGTAATCACGACTTACTCATTTTTTCTTTAACTTCTTTTAAACAATGTCATCAGAGACTCATTCAGACTTAATGCTATATATTCGATGGGAGTATATTACTTTACAGTTCTCAAATATCCATCTCACTCAGAAACTAACACAGGCTAATGTAAGGAGGCACGATAGTCTAGTGGTAGGACGCCGAGCTCGTGACCGAATGGTTTCGGGTTCGAGACACGGCACGGCACTGTGCTGTATCTTTGAGCAAGATAATTTACTCCGCTTGTTCCAGTCTACTCAGCTGTAAACGAGTGCGTTAATGGGCAGTGCTTGAATTGTTGAATGCTAGCTGTTACAATGTAGCGTGGAAATTGCAGCACCGGCTGTACGCTCCACAGGGAGTTGATACATGTATAGGCTGGTTGCAAAGCCACTATAACCACGGATAATAACTTGTGATGAAGCGGTATATAAGTACCTCGAAATATTCTCGGGAAATATTTCAACGAAATATCTATATAACAGTTATTTCATAGTCCACATCTAATTGTAACCTAGATATATTGATTTCCTGAGTCAAACTAACGTCAACGTTATAAACACATAGCAATTTATGTTATCGATATTATTGAAGATAGAATAATGACATATACTGCCCTGGATAAGGATCGATTGTATAACCTTCCGATCATTTTTTGTTTATTTATGAGACTGACGGGCAAATAATTTAACAGTTTGTATATGTTAGAAAGTAATGAGTTTCCCCTTTTTTATTGAAATAAGAGTAAATTAATAATATTTGATATTCGGCGTAATGTCTTCCAAAGCATTTATTATTTCAAATTATCTGTCAAAAAGAAATGCAATGGTTAGAAAGTAAATATTAATCATGCCTTGCTAAGCACGTATATGCACTGCCATGTTGTTTTGTGATCTGAATAGGGGGAACCTTTCTGGCAGGTAACAAGTTTAACTGGCGGTTCTGCGTGCTCAATAAAGGGCATCCATTTTAGTTTTGAACCAATTGTATGCTTCGTATTGCATATATATAAAGAATAAGGATGGATTGACACACATTAAATGGTTTTGGTATAATGTACAAATAGCCTATCTATTGTTTTCTGCCAATAAAGATACGATGCTTTGACCATTTAGACGATGCTGTTAGAGTGGCGGTACTACAGCGGGTACACAAGGAAGGAAAGTTATATCGACTCTTAGATTAGGACAGTTGGACGTCGAATTTTGTCCAAGAAGAAGGTCATGCGGCTAAAAATCGGACTGAGAATAACATTTGAGATATATTATTGGGGGAAAATATGCCGAGGTTGAAATTGTGAGAATGTTAAAGTTTTTGGTTGATAATGTCGTTGTTGAGTTCGGTGGCAAAATCTTAGAATAGAGTACATGCAATTCTTTGACAATGACCCGTTACTCACTTCTGGTCGACTCGTTGCTGTTACCTTTTTAGGCTAAATTTATTGAAGAACGTCTCAGGACTAGTAAAACAATCAGATATAATGGCAATGTGTTGTCTTTACAAAATCATCATTCCCGTTCTTATGTTACATCATGGTCTACAGCGTCGGCATCCGACTAAGTTATAAGATAAACCTTACTGGTCTTAACACTTACGTAGCTGCTTCCGAACCCTGTGGTGTTTACATGTAGCAGTTGTTGTTCCGGTATACGTTCTGCACTGTCGTTATAACGGCTTACGTACAAAACTTACAACACAGGACTTCAAAAGATATAGGTTGATGACGAAAATTGTTCTATGATCCCCATTACGATTTTGACAGAAAAATATGCATATTGTTTTTTTGTGATAGCAAGATCTATTGTTTCATTATGCCTATAAGTAAATATTGTTGTTTTGTTATCGATATAAGGGCGTGGGTGTTACTTAGTTTTACCTGGATTGACATTTACCATACCCGAACACATGAAGGATTGATGATGTTACCAGAATAACGGTGCATACATCTATGACGTGGTGGTGACGTTTTCAGGGTAATGCCGCGAGTGGGCTGCCCTTTCTCGTATGAGAACGGGTTGATCTTCTCCATAGCAAAAATAGGAATGCGTCTTTGAACTGTGGGAGAAATAATACATAATCAATCCACTGTATGTACCGAGCAAATATTTAAAGATGTAGATTGATGACAAAAATTGTTCTATGGTCCCCATTGTTTTGTGCGATAATCAAATTCCATTGTGTCATGCCCATTAGTAAGCCTTGTTGTTTTGTTGTCGCTAAGGGTACGTGGTATACTTGGGTTTTCCCATGATTTAAATTTACCATACTGCAACACCTGAAGGACGTTTATTTACATTCTGTGTTGCATTTGCCTATATGTCGTTAGTAAACCAAATTCCAGTATATGAGACTGTATACTGCCATTAACAGTGATTCGGTCAGTGTAGGAACATACATGACCACCAGCTACTTTCGGTATCAATAGGCCTATAGTCAGATAACTTTCTGGGTTCGTTAGCATTTCGCAATGTAGGTCATCGCAAAAAAAAAAAAAAAGTAACTTGACAAATTATGATAATATGCATTTATTATAAAATGTGTAGGTACCACCAAATTATTGTAAGCGACATTCTAGATACAAAATTACCGAGTTTGTCAACGTCATCACACAGGGGTTCGGTTTCGAGATTTTGAGTTATGCATACCATCAGTAAATAATAACAACACTAAAATGCAGCATTTATAAAACCTTGTAAAGTAGACGGTATCGACAAGGTTTTAGAATGTTGTCGTTCTTCAGTGATGTCATCCATCCTTCAATTTTACGAAACAGAACCCCTGTGAACGCCATCTGTTAGCGATGCTAATCTGACCGATTAGACATGAAATCTGTTTCAAACGAAATGTCCTTAGAATCGTTATTACCTACTGAAACGACCACTTTAATTAAAAATGTTCGAATGTATATGCTGCTGAAAATAACGTAATATCCCAGTCGATGTAAACATAAGCGTTTCTGAGGATACAATACAGTCCGTTCAGCGCCGCATCACTTCCAAATACATGTAACATATCATTGCGCAAAAACAGCTTTGATTTTAAACAAGCAGAAGTTATGCATTATTAACAATTTTTCAACATATACACACTCACATGAAATAAATAATAAAGTTAAGTTCGTGGCCAAACCATTTTATGCGCGTGTGGTTTGCAATGACACCAGGGACTATATTATTTTTTATTGAAAGTTCGGATGTTCTTGAATTTGAACTTACTGACGTTACTGATATGAATAGCGGGAAATTAAAACGTATTTTGCTTCAGTTACTATACAAAACAAACTATATAAATGTAAATATAAGCATTGAACTGTTACCAGATGCAGTATACAGTCGATATGAATGCAATTTGAGTGACATATAAATATTCATGTCGCCCTCCGGGCGACATTCTATGTATCTGTCACCCAAATTGCATGCAGTTGGCAAAGAACATATTATTTATGGAGCGCCAGCGAGCACCATATAAATTGTTCGTTGCCAACTACGTTCATACTACTGTATACGCCGTTAAATTGAAGGTCAATCCTTAAATAAAGCATACAGTACAACTCAGCATACAGGATAGCGCAGCATACCATATAGCACAACTTATAGCGAGTAAGAGGCCCCATTGGCCTGAATCGCTCACCTGGTATTAATAAAACATTTAAAAGTGAACTAACATACAGCTGGAGGAGAAATATAAGTGTTTGATTCAAAAAATTAAAACATATGACATTTGTGACCTTGAAAGTGGAAAAAAGGACATCAAGTTTAACAGACTTTATAGCATTTCATCCCAGCATGCTTCTGGCCTAATAGCCTCACCCTGGTCCTTTTGGTTATAAAGAAGAAGTCGTTTAGTACTTTTCCTATATTTGACCCCATGTGACCTAACTATTATTCAAGGTCAGTCGTTTGAAGACAGTTTGTAGCCCTTCATCTCAGCTTTACCCCAGGGTTCTTGGTTATTCACAAAAAGTGTTTACAATAGTTTTACAAATTTGATCCATGTGACCCAGCACATCACATAGGGCAGCACAGCATACAGTGAAACACAAAATACTTTGCAGCACAACTTATAGTATTACACAACATACTTTACAACATAACTTACAGTATTACACAACACACTATACAGCACAACTTACAGTATTACACAACATACTATACAGCACAACTTACAGTATTACGCAGCATACTTTACAACACAACTTACATTATAACACAACATACTTACAGCACAACTTACTGCAACGTCCTACCTGGCAACACAGTACAGTACAGTATACAGTGAAACACAACATACAGTAAAATATAGCATTTAGTTTAACACAACTTACAGTACTACATAACATACTTTACATCATAACTTAGTGCAAAACACTGCTTACCTGGCAACACACCACACAGTACAGCACAGCATGCAGTGAAGCACAACGTACATCACAGCATAACTTACAGTATTACACAACATACAGTACAACACATATTTATTACAGTACAACTAAACTCACTGCTAATATAGTAATATACTAGTTAAGTTTGGATGAATATGTAACTGTAGAATATAGGTACATTTGGTAAATTGCAGTTAATTAATCAATAAAATTATATTTGTAAAATAGGTCGTTGGGGAAATGATTAAACATGTTCATTTATCCAGTTTTCTTATTGAAACACGGCTTGCAAGTTTTTACTGCATTTATGGTTTGAGGGCGATTTTCCGGGGCATTTAAACTTTGGAATACAAATATGTTAATTGGTGGAGAACGTTTCGTTTAATGATGAAGAATCCTAAAACTCTTCATATTTGAGATGATCTCATCAAAGCTGTTAAAACATTTGAGTCTTGCCTCGAACATGACCGGATAAACCAACCGATACNTCACACGTAATATGTACATGAGATGTCATAAATATTATATCAATATATATTTGTTTTTAATTATACTCAGATGAGTGTATAAAGTGTAAAATGCTCATCGTCACCGATATCTTTGTTGGTTTTTATCGCATTGTATCAAAAGGGCAGCAACTCGAACAAAATATTTTGGCTTGTTAAGGTAATATGCGGATTAAATAATTTGACGATGGGAGGTATGGAGGAAAATAGTTTTCCTCGGTTGCGTACAAAATATAAAATATCTTTCCATTGTATTTTAAAGTATTTCTATAGAGTCTTTTTTTTTAATAAGTACGTACAAAGAAAAACATAATGTTTGCATCAGGTAAACTCGAATAAGAAGTTTCATTTCAAGATATCAAAAGCCTGCAGTGTTAACAATCGAACCAAATAACTATGTTTCGGGGCATTAGAAAAAGATACGTATTTACTGTTGTTTGCCTCGCTTCTGGTCTACTCATTATGCTCGTTTTTGGTTAGGCCAGTAGTTAATTTGTAACGAAACAGGTCAATATTGTATCCACTTAACTCAGCATTTAAAATGTTTATAAGTTATACTGTTAATGGAGCCTGATTAATGCAGTTGATTTGTAAAAATATAGTCTGTACGTTCTATATTACACCTTCATGACTTGTACATCATCATCATCATCATCATCATCATCATCATCATCATTATGTAATACAGGGAGAGAAAAAGAGATAGATGGGGAGGGGGTGGATGGGGGGGGCGGCTTGAGAAAGGGATTCGAATTGTCAAATATTTACAATGTCACATGGAATTCTAAAGTAAAACACAGATACATATAAATGCCCTATCAATATAACAGACATTCAATACTACTAAATTGAAAATCAAAGTCATGTGCGTAAACCGTCAAATGAATTATTCTATTAATGTTATATAGGAAACACCTTCTCAATAAAATGATGCATATACAGTAATTGTTCACATTGTGTTTTGTATTCAGACGAATGATACGCGCTCTTTACTTCAAGTAGGATTATATCCAATACACATTGTCTTTGATCAGTTGAAACGCAAATCTGTTAAATTAAACAAATATGTTGTTCCACTGTCATGACACAATCAATATTGAGTTGTATTCAATTAATATTCTTGTAGTTGGGAACGTTTACATCACCTTAGTTCGGCTCAATAAGATGAACAAGTTTTTGGTACTGTACATGTATATAAAATGATATCCACACGTGAAGGATATCACTATATGAGTGTTGTTTATGATAATCACTGAAACAACGAAGAGAGGAAGCAACTATTTGAAAGCCTTCTTTTAAGATGCAGGGACTCAATCAAAATCAACATATTTAGTGTAGCAATACATATGTACTCATTTATATACAATTGGCGTATAACACTATACACGGATAGAGTTCTGTTCAGTTGACGTACACGTCTGTTGAATCTAGATATAGCCCCAGAATGTTGTAACAGTACTGGTATTGTTTCTAAAATACAATAAAAAATACATTACAAGACATTCGTTTCTTAAACAGCGAAGACATTTCGTAAACATAATATCAGTATGTCTATTAAAAATAATCGAATAATGTTTTATATAACCTAATTATCACAGCATTTATAGTAACGTGATCATAATGATTATCAGGCGTTACATGTATATGGTTATTGAAAGCATCATTATTATTATGGTTAAGACAAATCTTAGCTGTGTGATTAAGATTACATTTTCGATTACTGTAAAATCATATATTTTCGTGGGACATTAAATTCCGTTTATTTCGTGAATAACAAAAATTCACAAAATTAAATCCACACGAAAACATAAACTTTGTATGATATAGATAGTTGAACATAGGAGATCAGTGAAATATAATGCCCTTGAAAAAGGCTAGTATATGAAAACCACGAAATAGTAACCCCACAAAAATAAATGATTCTACAGTTTATACAAAACTTACAACATTTTCTAGCGCCTCTGGTCGTCGCTTTTTTAACCGCCTTGCTGTTTGGAATATGTCCACCTCCTCGTCCATCTTCATTTGATCTCTGATATTTGATATGCAACAGAACAGTCCACTTTGTGTACAACCGTCCCTGTAGTTGACAAAAAATATTTTCATATAAGTATAAACAAAATGCAATCTATGATTTTAGCTTATCAGTTGAACAACCCACCACTGATCTAATAATAAAACAACGTTATAAGCGTATTATTGCTTAGTTATGTCATAACACTGACGGTATCATCCACCTATTATGGTAAAAAGAACAGCGTCTTACTTACCGACACATGACAACAACAGGTCTTGTGTTGTCTGAACGTCGCCGACTGTCTAGCTGTTCCAAAAGTTGGAGAAGAGACGAGTCAGATGAAGGCAGTAAAGAGTCCGATGACCACTGGGACAGGCTGAAGATCCTGATAGTCTCACTCTCATTGCCGGATCGCTGTATATTAGATGACACAAAATAATGAAGTGTTCAAGAAAAAAAAATCTTAATAGATTTTAAATTATAGTCCGCTTAAATTTAATACAGTAACACACACTGTTACGATCAAATCACCTTAAGTGTTTATGATGTATTGACAGTTTATCGTTTGCTTTTACTTCAGAATAAATATATAGATTATGATATACTAAGTAATTTTCATTATTATCCAAAAAACTAAATCTGAATATATTACCTTTACTGGTTAACAGTATCTTTTTTATTTGTTAGGGAGTTGTCGTGACCTCATAGCGGCCTTCAACATAGCAGATTATCTAATATATAAAACTAGTTAACGAGACTTGCACGGTCACTAAGATATATATGTTATTCGGTGTATTATCTAATGATATGACACTTTTCATCAATAAATTATCATATATATACATATAATATAAGCAGGTATGGCATACAATTAAGTACTCTAAATCTTGTCGGTAGACAACATGATTGTATTCCACATATTTACTTTATCTGCATATACTTTTGTATTTCAATTGATAGAAGTCCTCATCAATGCTCGGATCACATTTTCAGTAGTGCATTGAAATAACTCTTGAACAAAAAATGTCTGATATTTCGCCTTCCAAGATAGTTTTGTGTGATAGTATTTTTTGTCATATTATCCATTCATATTAAAATAAGTCCAGATAAATATTCCCATGTACACTATTCGCGTGAATAATATCAAAGTGTTTAATATAAAGATTACTGTAGCTATGTACCCAATTAGACAAGCAACCACTAGGCAAAAGAAACATCATTATGATATTATATAAACAAAAAGTCCTATTAGGCTTTTTTATAAATTGGATTACATTTCTTTAAGAATCAAAGATTATCATAAAGTATCTCATTACGAACGTGATAATTAGTATATTTAACGTTTGATATTAAATACTCTCCAAGTACACTCCTTTGAAAAGAGCAATGCATATCTAAAAAAAGTTAGAATTTATGTTTCTGCACACAAATATCTGGCTGGTAATCTTCACATAATTTACTACCTACCTCCCTTTCAACTTGGTAGTCTACAATATCCAACTCGGTGTCTGGAGATCGATCCTGCATTTTTGTTACTGAAATGGCATTTCCTGCAGCAAAGTCTCCGCCCTTCTCTAGAAGCCAATCCTCTTTCTATGTTTTTTGAGATTTTTAAGACGACATGATTATATTATGGATGTGACAAAACCATCTTAAGGAAACGTCATGATACGGTATACCTGATGTAAAGCAAGTCATCTTATTTAGTTAATTATTCAGTATGTTTGTTCATATCACAAAGAAACCAATATAATGGTATAAACCAATTACGTTTTATAACAAAGAGCAGATTAAACTATACTTCCTTTTGATTATTGATGAATGATATACGTATGTTAATGTATAGGAACGTGCTAGTTATTACAAACTTCTGTTGGTTTTCCGAGCACGACGATGTTTTCACAGCTGTAGTCAAACACCATTGTCCAGAAGTCATCGATGGTGTCCATTAGAGGAAACTGTGTCATCAGATATCCCGTCATCGAAGTGTGTGACTGCAGAAAAGGATTAACTGAGTTCATTATAAAGCACACGGAAATCAACAAAGGTTAGGGGTTAAACATCTTGCGATTGCCAGGGTCATACTGACGGTTGTCTTAGAAGGCAACGCTGGGAAAAATGAATTAGATAGAGAAAGAAAGTAGACATAAACGTTTAAGGAAGAAAACGATCCCAGGTGTTGCAAAGGGGGTAGCACATCAGTGATGACCTCGTCCATATCCTCTTACTAGAAAACCTCCGATTCTGAAGGCTCAACTTACGGCGATATTCCAATTCCGTCTTTGCGTATTGCAGAGTTGTTACGTCATTGGTTTGTGTGAGAAAATTACGTCGTTTTCTCAAAGTTTGATGACGTTACTCTCGCAAACAAATGAAGTAACAATCAATACCTGTTCACAAGAGCAGATAACACTGCAATACGCAAAAACGGAATACACATGCAGTGAGATATACTAGGTATCACTTCGGTTTCTTTAATGCCCCCTCAAAATAATTGTCCAGCAGTGGGATCCAGCAGCCTTGATCCACCAAAGGTTGATGAATGTGAATCGGGCGATAAGTATCTCTTCTTCTGTGTGTTATAAGTCATAAAGTTTGTCAAACCTTATGTAACGGATATGGACAATACTTACCTGAATCATTACAGCATTGATGTAATCTGTTACGTTCGGTAATTGTGACTGGAGAAAGGGTCTGAACTTGTCCGCTTCAGAAAACACAAAGCAGAATAAATGTCAATCATGTTACATGTACCAGGTGATCTAGTAAAATAAAATTAACAACCCTACAACTTATTCACACGATGATACAATCAGAGCTCAGAGTATGTAAATGTATGAATAGAAATAAATCTGCCAAGCAATCTACCAATTATTGTTGTGACTTTTTGCAAGAACTACGAAGGTGATTTCATGTCGTAAATCAAATAATGGAGCACTATAACAATACAGTGTTTATTATACATGTTTAACATGTATGCTACACATTATCGTATTAGTTATATGATTCAGTCAAAACATATGAATCATATTTAAACCTAGTGGTAACGCACAACCGCGCTAAAATCCTGACAAAGTTCAGTAATAAAACGTTTCAATGAACTTTGAAAATGATGTTTTCATGACTGTATTTGCAATAGTGCTGATACGATGCTGATGAGTGGTATCTCATTGAAACACCTTGCAGGAAGTACACATCACAGTGATTCAACTGGTGGCATTATACTGACAACGGTTAAACCAGTCCTTATCACTTTATATTTATAAATAGCATCAAGTACCACTTAAAGGAGCCAACACGTACTATTGAACAACAAAACAAGACAAGAAAAGTATAATCCCCCAACATTCATATTATATCATTCAATATCGCAATGGCAATGATAGTAAGCAGTGCGAGTTACAACGTTTGCACTTCAATATATTTCAACAGTGAAATACCTGCTAGGATGTCATTATTCCGGTTCTTTTCTAAATTTTCTGCCAGTAATGCAGCCTTAAAGCAACTCGGCGAGTAGGTTGGAGTAAGTGCTGTTAACGCCTGCAACAACAAAAGAGACACAATAGGAGAAGAGAAAAGCGTCATGATGGTATAATTGATCGGTGATTATACTTAAATATCAAACATTCGCATCTTTGATAAAGAAAGATATTCCATATTAAAGGCAAATTCTACTTACTGTTTGCCATACAAAATGTTCTATTGATTTTTAAGCAGATTCAAACCTTAAATTCCTGATGAATCTTTGTCTGATTCGCTGGTGTATTCGTAGGACACATTGTTGCCAGAACAGCAGGGAAATTCACTCGAAAAATGAGTGATTCTTGTAAATTGAATCCTTCTACAAGTAATTCGTGCAAGGCGATGTACTGTTCCTGTAATGCACACAAAGAACGGTATTAGTATTAGTGCTACAAACCTGTTTAAGAAATATCCGTTTTATTTTACAAAGGTAACTTAGCTCAATATATTGCAAAAGTAAAACGCAGCTTTACAATAGATTACATTAGTAATGTATGTGTCAGTATATTGCTGGTGGTGGAGAGTAATTAGAATGGAATATATCACAAAGTCATGATTCAAAAGCCAGGACTTCATACATGTCAGTTACCAAATACAGTAGAAATTACACGTTGTATCATGTAACCCTGTTACTTGTTTAGGCACTACGTACGCATGTCTGGATCATGTTCATTCTGCCATTCCTCATGGTTCCAATGTACCTGGGGATGTCAACCTTTCCTGTTTTCTTGCCACGAGAAAGCAGCGCATTTAAACCGATAAAAGTACCAGTCCTCCCAATGCCAGCACTGTAAAATCAAGTTAGAGGGTGAATGTGTCTTCGTGAGATTTCCAACCAAATTGTCTATCAAAATTACGAGATGAACATTAAATAAATGTCTAAACTAGTAAAGGAAGTACTTAATTAGGAACTTGAATTGACCATTGTAATAATATCGTTTCAAAATAAATTGAAAAATAAACTGTAATAATATTTCTTATCTTTTTAAAACATTTTGTTTTTAAATTGAAGATGTCTCAGATAACCGATGAGACCTGAAAATGTTTGATTTTTTTATTTGAAAAAAACCTATGCTGCTAGCAATTAATCCAAACACTGTTAAATACAAATATAAATTGAACTTGAGTACATCTCAGAACCTCTGGTAACTGTACGTATTATAAATATATATGAAATTGCATTTTGGAAACAAGGGTAACATGCCAATAACATTAATTATACACCACAAGTATGTCGAAACTAACCTCTGAGCATAATATAGATAAGAGTCCCGGCTATTTATTACAACTTTTCTAAACCAGTTGCTAACACTATATTTAGATATATAGGTAAACTTCAGATACTTCAGTATGTCCATTTTATACACCATCATGTAATAAACTAGTAACATAATTAATTATAAAGCTACAAGTGTTTTTGCGAAAGGGAAAAGTACATGACTGAATAGTTTTGCAACACCATCTTTCTTGTTATATATAATTTTTTTTTTTGCAATCTCATGTTGAATTGGAGATGTCTAAAATGATTGTCGAGACCTGAATACGTTTGGTATGTTTTTGTTAGAATATTAACATATGCAGCTAAGACTAAAACCTAACTTTATTGAACAAAAACTATGAATTGAACATGGGTACAACTCAGAACCTCCGGTGCCTGGGTGTATTATAAATATATGAAAGTGCATTTTGTTGACAAGGGGTGAGGTTCCATAAACATTCATTATACACCACAAGTATGTCGGAGCTAACCACCGAGCATAAGACATATAGTAGCCCCTGCTATTTCTTACGGTTCTTCTAAATGAATTGCTCCCACGATTTTTAACTATAAGCAACAACTGTATATAGGTGTTCGTCGAATAACTTCAGTATGTCTACAACCAACAAGTTGTAAACTGGTGATCTAAATAATAAAAAGCTACGAGTGGTTTTTTTAGCGGGCAAGGTATTGAGAGACACCTACCATCAATCAGAATGTGAATATTAAGATACTCATTTATTCTAGTTTCGTGGAATATTATACAATGCACTGGGTAAAACAGGAGCATTCTGGATGAAACACACTGTTCAGAGTGGGTAAAGTCCGGCCTATCAATCGATACTAATTAGTAGCTTGAAATACAAACTGGGAACGCAACGTAAAGGACTTGGAGCGTTGTCGGTCATTGTTGGCCTCATCTGAAACTTGAATTTACTAACAACTTTCTAATAAAATCATCATAATGGTAAATTGGGACTTTCTTTCTTGGTTCAATTTGTTCCCAATACGCATGTGTAGATGCTCTACCATAGTTACAAAATTGCGTTGCTAAGCAGAAAATATCCAAAATATGGTGTTTTTAGGCAGTTGCCAGGCAGAAATAAAAGCCTCTGCATGTGACAAACAAACAACCTTTTTACAAATGAACACCGGCATGGCAATGCTTAAGCATGTTAAATACCTATTTGTTTGCTGCATGCGAAGGTTTTCAAATATTAAGGGTGTTTGATTAATTTCATTCAAAATGGCGAATTTTCAACCAAAAAGCACACAACAAACGAAAGTCAAACATTTTATTATGAAAATATATGCCTACTCCATTTATTTTTGATGTCGAATATAACAACTAATTATAAATTCCTGATAAGGCCCTTAAAGCCCCTAGTCCTTTGTATTTCTCGACCCAGACGTACGAACCTCACTCTATGTCCGGCATGAGATTAGTTTGAATTTTTATCGACAGTAAAAACATCAAATATCAGATATTTGTCAGCGTGTTATGACGTAACGATGGGGACAAATTGAGCCCCACCGTCGACTGATTTGTTTATATTTCCATACGAGATTAATTTACAGTAAATATAGACATCCTAAATTTGAAAACAGGGACGTTACAAATCCATCTTCATCAGTCGCCTACCTTGCAGTTTTAAACATAACGCCGCCGAAATCGTATTATTTATTTGTTAAAGAAGCGTTAGAAATGTATCTATTTGCACTTTCCATGTCGTTGAAGTCATATTCACAAGCTTATTTTATTAGTTAAACGGACTTTTCGCAGGGTATACGGGATGGTATGACCCTAAAGGGTTTCCTATTTCCTGAGGCCGATAGGAAATACGAAATCCTGTAGGGTCATACCATCCCGTATACCCTGCCAAAAATCCGTGTAACGAATTTATTACCCTTTTGAGTCTTTTATAACAAAAACAAAGAAAAATAACAATAAAACAAATCAACATATTTATTAACAAATTACAAAAGAAACATGTATATACTCTGATTCATATAGTGCATCAATCGTAATAACAATTTCTGATTTTAAATAATGTTTACACTGAATTCACTCTTAGCTGCTTTTTATTATTTTTAAATCGGAGTTCTTTGCAGGAAAGGTTTGGTTTTCTCCACAGTTTTAAATGTCCTAGTTATTTTGGGGTAGGTTTCCATTAACAATCTGGATGCTCCCTATGGGGCATCCATCAAACATTGGAGCGGTTATCATTGCCTGTAGATTGTATGAAACAGTACTGTTATTGGTGATAGTGTCCGGAAAGTCGCTGAACAGCTGATCTAAGTCAAGTCCATCAAAGTGCGTGTCAGGGGAGGTCACTCCAACAGAAGTGTTGGTCAAAGTTGATGGCGCCATGTTTACATTGGAGGGTTCATGTTGTGCACGATTTGGGTGATCGTATGGAACCAGCTGTTTATTTCCACGGACTGCTTGTGTGATATCACTTCCCATTTCATGCTTTTCATTGTCAGACACTCGGTGGTTTACAGATAATGAGCTGACCGACTTGTGACCGGTAAGTGACATAATTAGGGCCGGAGAAAAGTAATTGCGTGTCAATATGGTGATTCCTGTTGTACGAACTTAATGGTTGGAGTAAGTTTAAGAGAGAGCACATTTGGTACTTAGGTGGGTCATAAACTTTCCGAGTGTTTCCTTGCCAATTGGGCGGGCACAATACCACACAGATGATGAATCAGAGAAAGAGTCCATAGGTCTCTGCCGAAGTCGATCCAAATCAGGACGTAGTTTTGCAATGTATTTTTTAAAGGAAGCCACGGGGCATAGAGGGGATCCATCAGCTGGCATGATTTCTGTGTATCCTTCCTTCTCCTTTTCTCGTCGAGTTTTGGTGAGCTCATCACGATTTTTTTTATATATATTTCTTTCCATCGGCATCTTTACAAACAGAAAATGTTGTCTTGTTCATGTAGGACCTATTTTCACGACCCCTTCGAGTCTGATCTCGAACTGTACTTTTGTAAGAAGACCACAAGGTGTGTCGGGATCCATGTGAACACTACCATACATTTTTTTCAGATCTTTATCGCGTCATGGTGGTTTCTTTCCCCGTTTCCAGAAGCTTTTAACTCGCTCATTGCTGTTTAGAATGAATGTTTGGCATCGTTATGTGCTGGGTCACGAATCAAATCAATGTTTTAAAGATGGGGAGGGGCATTTAAATAGCGGTTGATTGCATGTCTAAAGTTTTCCAAAAAGCTGGTTTTGTACAGTTTCCCGTCAACTTTTCAGTTGTCAAGATAAAAATGGCACAGTACCTCATTTGGTTTTATTTCATCAAATTCCTCGAACTGTTCTTCCTGATTCTTTTCTTTTAAGTATGTCTGCAGCATGTTTGCCGCTCGTCTGTTGGACTTGTGTGTGTTTTGTGGCACATAGTTAGCCCTTTTGGCGAGTATTTCCTCATCAGTGTGTGAAGCGAAACGTTTTGCCATTTTGCATCCAGCGAAACAGACGACAAATGCAAGTTGTATCCCGTTGCCCAGCCGGAAGATACAAAGATACGTGACCCGTATACCCCTTGTAAAATCACGTGATTCCACCGTATTACTGCTGAGAATCACGTGACATGACCGTATACACCCTGATATTTTCGTATAACCCCTGAAATTTACGAATGCGGTTTGGTACACTGTAGTTTTTAACCAATCAGATTACTAAATTTTTCTCAAAGGGGTAATAGTCCTTGATACGTCTCTAACATTTTGATATTCACGATCTTTCACTGTTTATCGGAATGTCCATAATAAATGTCAAATTCTGAAAGAAGAACAGCACAATGTTTTGAGAGATGTTTGGTTTGCAATGCGATTATTCCTTGTTTGTTGTGTATATCGACGTTTTTTTATTGTACACCTTAAGCAACATTGGAGGGTTGCCGGTTCGAGTCACGTCACGGCGCTGTGTTGTATCCTTGAATACGATATTTCACTCTGCTTGTTCCAGTCTACTCATCTGTAAATGAGTACGTGGTTGGGTAGTGCTGGAATAGTTGAATGCTAGCTGTGAGCACCGAAATGGCAGCACCGGCTGTATGCTCTCCAGGGTTTATAAAGATATTGTCTCGCTGTAAAGTCCCGATAACCATGTATAATAGTGTGTGAACCGCTTTGATACGACCTATGAAGTAGGTTGTGATAAAACGGTATATACGAACCTCGAATGATTTGTATTATAATTGTTATTATATTTATGATTCCGTGACCCTGACAAGAGTAGCAGATGAAGCAGAACACGCTAACCGGAAACCCTTGTTCCTATTGTCTTTGTAATATTGTGTTGATCACGTCCCATTTTACACAGTTTGACCATGTTTCGTCGATTATGATTGTTTCGGCAACATTTCATGATTTTCAATTAGTATTAAAGCCAACCAAATTCACCAACAGAACACCGAAGCTTATGAATAAAATGAATAGCATATCAAAGCATATGTTCCACGTATTCAGAGGGATGTTTCACTGCCGACATTTTACAAAAACATAGACGAAAACGGGTCGAATTATTTGGTTTCTAACCTCGATACAGCAGAACAGATTAAGTTTAAGGGGACAGGATGATTGGCCTCGAGTTCAATTAACTGTAATACTTATATTTTCACTTTTGATTAATGTCCGTCAAGGGAACAATCGAAATAATCACATTGAACCAGCGTTGTAATGACAATACATATGTATATGTATAGAAAATATAAGATGCACCGATGTCATACTGTACTATGACGTCATCACTTTCTGTGTTGTCCTATCAACATAAATAAACAGTTCCCCTGATGAACCTTTAAATAAGTGAAAGAGCTAGGGGTGCTAAGAAACTCTTGTCATGTGTTTTGTTTATATATATATAGCAAAAAGACTTTGAAAGTATATCTTGAAAAGACTAAAATACATTCAACAAGTTATTTTACCTGCAGTGTACAATCATCTGTCCCGTCAGGTGTGTTCTGTATGTCGTCACACGACGGACGAAGAGGACGAGCTCCATCTCGTCCGGAGTTCCATGGTCAAGCCATTTCGTAAAGTGAAACTGATGGATCTGTCGCTCTTCATTTGTCTACAGGGAGGACCAAAGGATGCATTACAGTCAGTTATGATTATCTCACATTTTTTTATCATTTGCATTATTAAGATTGTGTTTTTTCCTCTCATTTCTTTGCATGTTAGATAGCGCTGTCCAGGGTAAGGATGGGGTGTAACACATTTATATCTTACACTCCATTTCACGTGACGTGACATCACAACGGCTAAACAATGACGTGACGTTACGAAGGCGACGTAATAAAATTAAAACATTTCACAATATATTAATCGTACACGTTAGAAAGAAGAACTGATTTTTTTCTGTGCAAACTCTGTTTGCGAATTAGGGATATGGTTAGTCTTGTTGATAGATCACTTTTTGTCAAAAAAGCTCAGAGGAAAAGTTGATATTTTCAAAATGGTAACCAGTCCAAACGGATGTTCATGTTTTCAGTGTTTTTT
>NW_018405307.1:287746-321915 GCF_002113885.1 Mizuhopecten yessoensis
TTTTTTTTCAGTTGATAGGATATAATAACATAAACAAATGCATTGATATGTATTGTATACTACCTTGACAAGCAATGTACGCTTTTTCGGTTTCAATACCCTGAAAAAGATGAATACAATATATTATTGTAATTAATATAACATGAATACAATTTATTATACATTGTGCAGTAAAAATGATGCATTTTGTTTTATTTCTTTATTTATTTTTATTTTTTAAGTACCGTAATTAAAATTGAATGTGAAGTTTATCTTTATATCAGGTTGTCTAGATGAATTTCAATTATCAATTCTAACCACATTGGTTACCTTATAGCTTTTCAATACCATGTCGTCGAACACATATAACAAATGAAAAACAATTATCTTCACAGAACTATAAGTATTGCTTCTGTAGGTATGTTACAATCAATATAAAAAGCTCGATTTATCGGCCTACATACTTACATCGATATAATTTGCGTTGATATAGCTGGTATCGATGTCCTTGCCGATTGTATCTAGAAGGATTCTGGAATGGTCATCTGCAATATAATTATATACTTACATGTAAACAAATGTATGCTAAACACAATATGTGTGAAATCATCAAGGGCTTCTTTATATATTGTCATTTATTACGTACTATGTCCAAGTAGTTTAACTGATTAAGATTATAAATCTGCTTTTGTAAAGAGTATCGATATGGAACAGAAATAAACAGTTTCTTACATGGGAAAATTGTCTTGAATCTGTTCTTTGGTGTGTTTGATGTCTTTCTACCTGCCTCGTGCGGATGTACGGCTCCCCTTGGAAAAGTCTAAAAGCAATGTATTTATTAAGTAAAATATAATAATATATATAAAAAAAAATCATGAAATGTATATTTGCTTGATACCAGTAGAAATAGAGCGTGTTCAATGTTTTTAAGAATCAACCCTAAGGATACGTTTAATTCCTTCCTTATGTAATGATGTGCTATTATTGCTGCTCGATATTGATATTTAATATCTCATCAAAGGTTGATGTACACATGCATCCATACCTGAAAATCCTCTTGAAATGCTGCCGCTTCATTTACGATTTTGCTATCGATGATAGACCGCAGTTCATGAATAGGGACACCAGTGACGTCAACGTTGTTATACACGACGTCATCATCAGGTTTTGGGTCAATGTAATGTACGTTCACGTAAACCTGTCTGTCTTCACTTGTAGTATCTTAAATATCAAACATATGTATTGAAGAAAAAATGGAAACTTGTGGAAAGTATCGTACTTACTTACTATTATCAATATCCCTTTACGTATAATACATATCTTTCTAAAATAATCCACTTTTGATTATAGTAAACATTTAAGTGTCAATCAAACATGACAGTGTGACACTAATAGTCCTCTCTTCCGTAGCTACAACACAATATACTTGTGCTGTTTACCTCCACACGCTGTATACACAAATACGCTGATATATGGAACACAACGATGACTTATAATAAAAAGAAAGTAATATAAGGAAGCCTATATGTATAACACTTACCTCCACTATTTGATGGCTTGTCTGATGTTTCAAATGGGATTGGTAAGGACTCTACATTTTCAAACGTCCTGTCTCTGCCTTCAAGGTTATGTTCTTGTTTGTGTTTTGGTAATCGTTTCCTAACGATACAGACATGAAACAAAATATGTTAGCAATCAATATGTTAGCAATAAATATTAAAATAGCATCCGCCAAGGTTTAAAATACAATTACCCTGAATGCATACCTTCTAAGGATGATGACAGTTGCTATAACAACAAGAACAATCACAATCACTGCTCCAACACCAGCCCCAGCGTACGTTCCTGTTTGGTCGTCTGAGACTGAAAACACCTTTTCTGAAATGAACACAGGTGTGCTGATAACCCCTTCTCGTTCAATATATATGAAATATGTTTGACAATTTCTATTATGGTTTCATTATTTTCATATTATGTATTTTTTTAAACAAAATCTACATAAACTGAGTGAAATATCATCAGTTATTTGTTTTGAAATTAAAAAGGAAACAACATAAAAACAAAATACTTGTAGTGCACTTTTCTCCTTCCCAGCCATTGTTACACCCGCATGTCCCGTTTGTCATGTCGCGACATAAGCATTGTCCGACAGACCTTCTGCATGACACATCACTACACTGCCCGCATTCCTCTTCACAGTCAGTTCCAAAATATCCACTCGTACAAGCTAATAATACAAATCGAGGTAGTGTCATTGTATACAAATATTGAGTTCGGGTATGTAATAATAAACATAATATCTAATGAAATGGATTAAAAAATTGCGAAGCTTTTAGAAATTATCTTTGAAGTAAACATAATTTTTTTAACGAATAAGATACTGCAGGTGAAATATTTTGATGATAATTGACGATAAAGAAATGAAACAAAATGTACATGATTCATTGTCTTTTTACAATAATAATAGATAATTTGAATCTTACACATTAAACTATCTTTCTATGCATGATTAATAGCTCAGCCATAGATACTTTGAGAAAAAAATACTCTGTACGTTATTGATATGTCAACTGTACCTATGCACGTTCCGTTGTTCTGATGGCAGTCATCATTGTCACAATGACCAGAACATGACATATTGCAATTGTGTCCAAAGAAACCAGGGTCACATGCTACAATACACATATTTCATATATTACACATACGTCTCATTTAGTACATTACACCTAATATCAAATCAAATGGGCTAACGTTTTTTTTCCAATTTAAATTAAGTTCTCTAATATCCGGCCATTTATCAAAACAAATTATATTAAAAGTTACCCCGGAAAATTCAACTCTAAAGTCCAGAAATATCAATGAGTTATTCAGATTGTTTTGCCTTTAGATAATCAAGAAATATTAAAAATGTAAAATTTAACAAGTTTGTATTGAAATAGAGTCCATAATAGAAGTCGTCCTCTAAACGGACCATGGCTTTACAAATGATGCATTAGATAGAATGTCCAATGCCGTAATGCACTTACTAAATAATATTTGACGAAATCAGAAATAATGAGGAACCATTAGTATCTCATTTGCCTCCATCCATATATACACTGTACGACAATCAATTAAAGGCCACAGCGACCAGAAAATAAAACTGTTAACACATACAACTTAATTAACGTACCCTTGTCTATCACCAAACAGGTTTAATGATCGACAGAGAGAAAAGCTAAAAATACAGTCAGTGTCATACAACCCGGGTCCACATTCTAAAACACAATTAAACAGATACATGTATTGATATCTCGTTAAATCAATACTTATACAACATTTTCATTTCAGCAATTGTGTTTACTTTGCTGTAGGAAGTGTACAATTTAATATATGTATTTCAACCACAATACGCTCTGTTATTCCACTCTCAGATCATTGTATACACATGCAGACAGTTGAATACATATGAGTTATACACCACACGTGGTATATGACCTTCCGTAGTTTTGTTTCGCGCTTTTTGCCACATTTTGTTTCGTTTACGTTGTCCGCTGTCAACATCCGACAAATGCTAGTGACTTTTGTGAAGTTTTGCGATGGGAAAATGGGTAATTAAGAAAATACTAAAAGAAGATGATGCTTAAAGATATAATCGCTAGTTTCAGGCAAAATTGCTACAGACGTCGTTATCGTTTCGACGCCATGCCGTCGCGTGTGCAGGTCGTAAAACCCAGAGACGTAATATATGTGTCTCTGTGAAACCAAAACAAGTTCTGTAACATTGTCGGAAAATATTTCGTTCCCTCCATGTCCCGTTATCAATATTTAGAGGGTCTGTCTATGGCGGAACTCTCACTATAAACGTCAACCATAGAACCTCACGAAGAAACGTCCCAGGCCTATGGTTTTGAACATTGACAGCGATTAGTTCGTCTTCATCACTTGGTGGGAAGCAGACTTCGTACGATATGCTTACGCTCATATAGTCCGTGGTTAATTTATAGAAATTAATGCAACATTGCATACTCTCAATATTTAGAGTCGTTCATCTATTTTATTTTTTCACGAAGTTGTTGCCGAGACGTTTATTTTGAAAATAATTAAATTTGTAAAAATAAAAGTCATTTTTGAATATTAATGAGTGACTTTTTACATACGGGTCATATCACTACGCCAGCCTTCTCAACAAAATGTGTGTACAGTATGCTATTCAAATCGGTAAATACTCCAGCTGTTTCAGACTGAGATTGTGGTATAAACAGATCACACGACCCGTGGTTGTTGAGTATGGTATGTATATCACTCTCGTTAGTTAATTTTCAAAAGTTACAGAAAGACACTCGCTAAAGATAGTGTCTTTTGTAACTTTTAAAAATTAACTAACTCGAGTGAAATAAATACCATAATCAACAACCACTCGTGTGTAACCTCTATATATTTGTTATTTGGTTTATGTAATCTGTGTGCTAATAATTCACATTTAAAGAAAAAAATCTTGAAGTTTAATATCAAATTTCTACTAAATTGAGACCTAGGTTTGCTATACCTCAAATTCAATTACTCTATATGTTTACTATGCCGAAACGAAAAACCACGTTTCAAAAACGTAATATTCTACGCAACAATTGGTTCATCTCAACATATTCTGTATCAGTCAATTTTATCTTTACTTCCAGGGAAATCTTTATTCAAGCTACATATGTCAGCTGACCTTTCTATATTTATCTATATTTTCTTTAATCTGAAAATGGTGTTTTCGGTGTTTTTTTAACGACCCAAATCGACACATATAACATAACACATATCGTCTCGGTCACGTATACAGGTAAACATAGCCATATTGTACCTGTAATTAAACCCTAGATTTCCCCACCCGGTGTACTACGACGAATGCAAATAACAAATACTAAACGCCCAGTTGTGTCATACGGTATCATATATCAGCTCTCTGTGTCAGGCACAGGCCAGGTGAAAGTCCGGTTAATCATCAATATGTTATTTACCTATTCTGTTACCTGGGAGCTAAACACATTCTTCACAGTCTAATAGTCACTGTAATGCAGTATAACAGGCATTGTAAAATTAAAATCCTAATTCAATTTAAATTTATATACAGTGTTCCTTAATCCATATGAGGGTTCCGGATATTTATTGTTCCGTATTATTGATCAACCAATTGTACCAAATCGTACATCTGTACGGAGAGAAGCGCACAACGAGGCGAACGATTGTTAAATTGCACAGTTGTACGAACCATGTGAGGACGATGTGCAGACGGTGTGTACACGATGTATGCACGATGTGCGCACGCTTTTTTTTGTTGCATTGTACGGTCACACAACTGTATTACATCTATGTAAGAATATATACACAAAATTATATTGTTTTTTTTTCTGAATACATTACAACTGCCTCAAATAGTATATATCTGGTCAAGCAATATTCGGGATTTAAAGACCAAAAAAGCTATTGAGATGTCGTCGAAAGTTTTCGTTTAAAACGAAACGTTACGAAACAACGTTTCGTTATGATTGTACACCATTTTCGATCACCATTAAATGCTTGACGATTAATGAACATTACACTAAAAAAACGAGAAAATCATCGAAGTTTTCCTCGGCTTTGTTGAATCATATTTTCAAAGGAAAACGTTCCAAGCGGTTATTCGTAAACCTATATATACTCAAAACGTATGCTTAATGCAGCAAAACATCGATGTAACAGTAACTTTCGCGGTAGAGAATAGAGAGCCTTGGTTTTGAGAATAAAATCCCTGTTTTGTTTGAGGGCCCATTTGATAATTCAAACTAATAAACGGTAAGCTAATGATATTATTTGACTATTGTATCTTCGTCTGTACCATGACATATCACCATACCTGTGCATAACCCACTGGTCTGATTGCATTTATCCCTTTTACAATTGGACGGGCAGCTTGTGTTGCAGATATCACGATAATATCCAGGTTTGCATGCTTACATAAAAAACATAGACAGTCATTTGAGGTTAAATACATACATTGCTAACTTTACAAAAAGGATAGATAAGGGATAAGTTCAATCCAGACTTTATTAAAAAGAGACACAGGCTTGAGCATAGCATATACATGTATAATATTTTATACATTACATTTTACATATAACTCTCTTAAAATGAAGATACAATAGTCTTGTGTCTATCTTTAAGTATTTCAAAATCTAGTCAAACATATCAAAAACCACATAACTTTGAGTATACAAAACGAAAATATAAATACCTCTTATTTGATTTTAAGAAATGTCTTACATCATTTTCTTGCCCTTACATGGAACAATTTTATTATAAATGCAAAGATATTAAACAATACCTCAAAATTAATTCCAATTACAAAGTTATCATACCTGTACATTTCCCTTCATATTGTGTGCATATGTTGTTTTCACAGCTAGAGGAACATAATCGATCACACTTCATCCCATAGAAGCCGTTCAAGCAAGCTGAAAGTGTACAAATATGTGAAGCCCAAACTTATATTTTTAATTTCAATCGTTATAAATGTCCAGATGCGAAATATTGAATACGAAAATGTTGTAACGGTTTGACCTAAGCGTGGGTGAATGAACATTTTTATGGTGAGGGAGGCAGGGGTAGGGAAATAGGCAGGTATGAATAAGGATGCAGACCGGATAACAACAGCATAATTGGAGGTAAAACGGATCATGGGAACAGATATTGACATGCTATTGTTTAGACATCTTCTATTATCGTCCTATACCTTGGTAATAATTATAAATTATATATCACTAGTATAAAATGTAAATTGATATGAAATATAGGAAATAATTATTACCAATCATCTGTTAAATTTGAACACATATCCATAAATTGCGCTCAAATCAGTCATTGATCATGGAAAAGGATCCACACTAGACGCATCGTACGACATGCATTTGGATGAATCAGGTCACTTATTTCCACGTACCTATTCAGGTTAGCCTTTCCCATATTCTGTATATTCTACGAATACATATCTCAAAATTCAATTGTGTTTCTAGAGTTTGGTTAGTATGTGTTTAACGTCCCGTTAGCAGCTATGGACGTACCAGGTTTTGGTGGTGCAAGAAAGCCGGAGTTCCAGGAGAAAAAAAAACACCGACCTACGGCAGTACCTGGCGACTGCCCTACGCAGGTCTCGAACCCGCGACCCACTGTTGGAGGGTTAGTGGTAGCAGAATAGTTTACGCTTTAACCACGCGGCCCCTTCCGTGAGGGTTTCTAGAGCTTAATGCACACATATGCAGTGTACAAAAAGAAGAAGAATACTAAAAAAGCATGTTATCGTTCACATTAAAGAAGGATGTCTAAAAATAATGATGGGCTAGTTAATAAGTGGTTTTTTTTAACTCGTTTTATAATGAATTATATATTTTCGCTTGATTTATTTTTAATATTAACAACAATCCAGTAACAGCGCAAATGACCGATATCTTCTTATACTCTTTAAAACATTTGTCTCGGTTTTCTTTATAGCAATTAAAACTAACAATGACGACGACAATAAGCAACAATATACTGACAAGATGATTGCATTGACAATTGCATCGCCCATTTTAACTCAGGAAAATAGATTATGAAATATATTGAAATAACATCATCAGTGAGTTAATACTGTGCTTTTTCTCAAATACTTACGACTACAGTTTCCGGATGTTTTGTTACAGACTGAACTGGCACAACTATCAGAACAGCTATCACAGGACGATCCGAAGAATCCATCCTCACAATCTGGCCATTGCAAAATAGAATTTTTTTTTTTATTATTTTCATATAGTACAAACCTATCACATATGGGACAACCATGTATTGAATGCATGTCAAACAGATATTCATAATTCTCTGTTCTGCAAAGTAATGTTGCCTCAATTTGATTTAATACATTTTCATTTTAATGATCGGGAAATATGCCATCACTAAATTAGCATCACACCTGATAATTAGCAAACATGTTGTTATTATTGTTGCCTACTATTACCGGAATGTGTTTTTATGTCATACAATATGTCGGCTGTTTGCTCTTTCTACATATGTTATCATATGTTCTAGATTTGCTATCTATATTCACAAAAATCATCTTAGTTTTACCTAAAACATACCTATTAAATAAAAAATAAAAACTATGCATGTTTGAGCTATATGAATCATTCTACACCATTAGTATACTTTCCATATCCTTTAAATCTTCATTTACTACACATTATAATCGTTAGGATCTGTGTCAGTAATTGGAGTTGGTTATATGCAAATTTAATCTGCATTAGCATTCCAAATAATATAGATGAATATCACATTTCTATACTTGTTTTTCATACTTTACACCGATACATACCTTCACACTTTCCATTGATTTGCATACATCGGTTGTCTTTACAGTTGAACAAACAGGTCTGATTGCAATAGCTGCCATAATACCCGGGAGTACACGCTTTAACGGAAAATCACAAAGAACAAGTCAGAATCCAAGAACAAGGGTAAGAAGATTGATTTTCTTTATCTACAATGTACTTTTTATTGGCACTGAGAATGTGATTGTACTCAATGGTGCTCGATACATGTATATTTCGAAATGTGTTCATTGTGAACCGACTCTTATCAGTTTATAATAAAAGAATGTAATCATTCCTAATCAGGTTAGCCGTTTGCTTATCTCAAAAATCCAATAGGTTTATAGATCATAATGTAAATGTAGGCATTCTGCACACAAAATAAATGTTAAATCAGCACATTCCTGATGAATGATTTCAGAATTCATATCTATTCAAAAATGATAACAACAGTTAAACATAGGATACTTTTTTAAAACAAATTTGATTTCAGGACATGGTAATCCCNGTTATCTTTAAAAGTTAGAAAGTCATCCGTTACTAAGGTGTGAAAGAAACATAACAGACGGCATGTGAGTATGTCTGTTTCGACTTTAATTTATTTTTGACATTTGAAGAAATAACATATATCATATATACTTCTAAAACAGTTGAACGTTTATGTTGCTTGCAATTTAATCTAATGATGAATACGAAAATAAAAATTATATATACGGACAATATCAGTTTATTGACAATTGAAGCACCAATTGTTAACTCGGGAAAATAGATAATGAAATATATTGAAATATAAGTCATTAGTGAGTAGATCTGGTGCTCTTTGTTACATACTTACGACTACAATTTCCGGATATTTTGTCACAGGAACGATTGGTACAACCAACAGAGCAGTTATCACAGGACGATCCGAAGAATCCATCCTCACAGTCTGGTCATTCCAAAATGAAAAAGAACTGTATTTAGTTTCATTTTGACATTTCACCAACATATCAATATACAAATTAAATCTATCACATGGAACAACCATGTATTGTATGCATGTTAAACATGTATTATGTACCCTCTTGTTTTTTCAACGCAATGTTACCTCAATTTGATATAATTTGATTTTCAGTTTGATGATCGGGTAATATACCATCACCAAATCATAATCTGACCTGATACGGTATCTAACAAACGTGCTGTGAAGTGTTTTTGCGTACTACCACCGGCATGTGTTGTTATGTCATACTATTTTTCTTTCTACATATTGTATCACGTTCCAGATTGCAGATCTTGATTCGCAGAGATTAAGCTAATTGTACCGAAAACCTACGAAAACGACAATTGCTGTGAGCTATATATGTCCCCCCCCCCTTAATTGTAGGCCTGCAGATTCTAACCCATGATTATAATTTGCATATCCTTTTGATTTTCATTCATTAGACGTCATAAACATATTAAAATAGGATATTTGTCAGTAACGTGGAGTTATTTTTATGCAAAACTGATCTGCATTGTCTATGTTAACATACCAATTACAATATATGAATAATAAATAATTCCCTAACTAATCCTTATATAAAACAATTCTATACACATTTTCCATATTTTACACTGATACATACATTAACATTCTCCATTGCTTTGCATGCATCGGTTGTCTTTACAGTTGAACGTGCAGGTCACATTACAATGACTGCCATAGTAATGTCAGAATACGAAACAAAACGGTAAGAAGTTACCTTTCCCTTACCTTATGTCATTTATGATAATTTTACTGTACTCAATGGTATTCGATACATGTACATTTCGAAATAACACTAAGCAAGATAAATTGTGTATTGTGAACCGAATCTTATCAATTTATGATGAAAGAATGTATTCATAACATTATATCATTAAGTTGATTAATATATATTTGCAACAAATACCTTATAATTCGTATCATTATACAATTAAAATGTATTTTTGTCCCAACATCGAATGCAATATATATTATAACAAGAAAGTATATCAACACAAAATGTAAAAAAAAAAAAAAAAAATAAAATCATATGACTGGAGATTTAAACTGAAATACAACGAATCACTTACCGGAACAAACACCGGATTCTACATTGCATGCGTTATCATAACAATTTGAAGGGGCATTTTATGCATAAAGATCCAGACCGAAAGTATCCATCAGCACAAATCAAAATTTAATAAAACATGTACACTATGTATATATTTACTAGATGCATTGTCCAAAAATATTTTAACATTTTATAGGGGATTTATACTATACGTAGAAAACTAAATTGAAGACTGCTTTTCATATGTTGATTCACTCGAATGGGAAAATATTATAATGTAAATGTAATAATAATGTTATAATAAAGTTATTATGATAGGACAGCACTGTACCGAAAGCCTATCCGACGCCAAAGCAAACACAAAACACCACATTTTGAATAAGGTTATGGTGACGCTGTACACTTTTTTCTTATACATGTACTTAAATACGTTTATCATAATGATTCTAGTTAATAAAAACATGAATGATAAACTGATTTGTTTTCCCTCGTTTAACAAGCAAATGGCATGTTGTATTTCTATGTTCCATTGGGTATTAATATCTTAAGATATATATGATTACATGCACATTTTCCGGTCACTGGATCACACAGGCTGTTGGCACACCTTACATCACAATCTGTATCACAATTAGCATCACCATATTTCCCTAGTGGACAACCTGAAATATATAAGCATATAAGTTTGTGTAATAAGCACATCTGTTTGCATTAAAAACATGCTAAAACATATTTAACCAATTTCAATTGTTCTATTGTCGGACAGATTCAATGACTGTACACATTCCTTATCGTGTAACATCATCTGTAACCTTATAATGTTGCACAAAAACATTACTTACTTCATAATTGCAACAAAATATTGTAATGCGCCGATACGCGAAGTCATATGATATAACGAATGTTAAACATTACTTACTGAAATAGAAGATATCAAGTCTATAATTAAACACAAATAATACCACTGATATTTAAGTGAATTGCAACGTTGTAAGCATAGTAATCCTTATTTCTTATATAGGGATCTTGATGAATATTCATCCTGATCTAGAATACGAGTTCTTAAAGTTCCATTATCCTTTCAACCATTAGCAAAAATAAGTTTTTTTTATCGATTTGTGTGAACACAAACAAAGTCAAATACACACAAGAATAACACAATTTCGTAACGTTAAATATTAAATTTACGTACCGTAAACTTCCACCTCGCAAAGCTCCAGAAAAGCATTTGGAGAGTACCACGTTAGACCCCTTGACCTTCTGTCGCTGTATATCGTTAGGTACTGGGCGCTACCTGTGCAATTGATCTTGGGAGTCAATGACAAATCGGCCGACGTTGATGTTGTGTCATTATGGCAAAGGTAACCGTTCCACCAATCCGACGTGTTCGACTGGTATATTTGATAGCCACCAAATCGTTGTTTTTGCTCATCCCCTTGATCTTAATTGGATAAACAAGATTCTCCACTAGAGCTTATACTTATATTCTGTTCAAAGTCTTGAATTCACGCTATTTTCACCCGGAAAATTCGCTCAAGAAAAATGCGGATTGTGTTTGTTAACATTGAATCATTTTACACTTTTCATTGTTCTTCTTTAACACAGGTCGGTGATTAAAAAAAAGGTACATGCCTGCTGTTAACAACTTAATGTTCAGTAACAGGCGACTGATGCAGAAACTCCTGATGAATAAAGGATTTTTTATTTCTTTTACCTTTTTGCTGTTTTGAGCAAGTCACCAGGCCGGGACGGACCTAAGTCATAAAACTGATTCTTACTGAGAAATGTGGCGGTTCAATTGCTGGTCTTAAAATGCACCCCCACCCCTCCCCTAACAAAAATGAAAAAAAAAATGTATAACTGTTCAGTCTTTCTCCTACTCATCCATCTCCCCAACTATATTCTTACCCCACATCCGATTTGCTCTGCTACCTCTCATTCACATTAAGGGAACACTTGTAAATCAAGTACGCTATCGCCATGCAAAGGACGATGTTTACCCAGCGTAAGTCCATTCTTAGTATAATGTAACCCGGAAATGTAACGGGGCCGCGGTGGCCAAGCGGCTAAGGCGTCTGACATTCTTCTACCACTAGCCCTCAACCACTGGGTCGCGGGTTCGAGACCTACGTGGGGAAGTTGCCATGTACTGGCCGTAGGTCGGTTTTTTTTCTCCGGGAACTCCGGCTTCGTCCACCATAAACAAAAACTGGCACGTTCTTAACTGACCATAACTGTTAAAAGGATGTAAAACACAAAAAACCAAACCGAACCGTGGAATGTCATTCTACCTTGTTCTTGTTTTGACATTGCCGGATAATAATACTTCCTAACTAGAAGTTATTACTTTGTAGTAACAATTCGACGGGTTCTCATTATTATGTTTGATTTGGTCTCTGATCACAAACCTGTTCGTATCTTTATTGTATTTTTTAAAAAAAAAATGACTTTTACACAAAATGTTACCTGGGAAAAATATGTGCACTGGCATCCTCGAAATCGAAATCAGATCAAAATATAATGTAAATGCCTACAACCGTTTTAAAAAAGTATGGTTTAAAAAAAAAAACATCTGTTTTAATCATTTTTCCGATGTGACCTTTAAAGATAATTGTTTTCAAATTTTTTCCACAAACCAGATTGCAAACCAAAGTTGAAAAGTTGAAAAAATTGTGACAAAATCGATTCACATGCAACGAGAAAACAGTTGGCCCCGAACATTATCTACAAATTATACAAATGCAGGAATGCTGTATAATCAATAGTTTTGAAGTAATGGCGGCCATAATGGATTTTGAACCAATGGAAATGTTGCCTCAATAATGCAGTGTATGCCTTCTGACAATGACCTACAACATATCCGAAAGCCTATAAACACATCTGAAAACCTGCTACCAACAAAAAAAGAGTAGGTGGCCACAAAATCATGTTAGAATAATAAACATAAGTAAAATAGGAAACAACAAAAACGATAGGCTTTTCACCATTTGGCGAAAAACGCTAATGACTAGTGTGTGTAATACGGTCATCCTAAAGTGAACGCATCATCTGTGAACAGTGTATGTATGTGTCATTGGCTCTCTAGAAAACGTGAAACTCTTAACAAAAACATACACTACAGGAGAAAAAAACACGTGTGTATGGTAAGATAAGAGCTACAAGCATTGGCAAAACAATGCAATAGTTATGCAAAGAGAATCCGGGAATCGTGTTGATTGAATTAAAGTATCTAGAAAAAAATGTATTTTCTCAATGAAGAAAAAAAAAAAAAAAAAAAAAAATAGAGTATAATTTACATTTAGTAAACATTCGTTGAAATGATATTGAGTTACAAAATGTTTCCCAAAAATACAGATTTTTTTTCAGTTTTTTTTTTCTGAATTCTTTAGACAAGGTAATAACTAGGTCTATTTATCTAAATGAAAAACATAGTTAACCCTCTATCGGTAATGTTTTTGTAACGTTACATTAAATTGGTATATCACACCAGAGCATATAAAGGGAGGATTCATTGGATATTTGCTGGTTATTATCATCAGTTATATTTCTTTATTAACTTGTGTCTAACAAAGAGTCACTTTATCGCACAACCTATCCATACAGGTACATGGGCAGAATTACATACACATTTATCGACCAGTGTCGTGTGTTTACGTATACACAGAAAAACTTGAGTTTTACAATACCACTATTCCCACTATTCTTGTGTGGAGATACAACCTGTTGGACCGAAGACTCATTAGTCATGAATATAGAGTTGATGGAAAGCATTACAAAAACATCGAACAACTTACAACTCATCTATTGACAAATTTATTGTAAACGTTATATGAATTATATGTACAATACATTGGGCTTTCTGTATTGTTATGTCGTATGATGTCATCCTGTTTATGCCATTCTTGGTGTAGGCCTACAAATGTAACCATTTTGTTTGTGCAATATTTATATCTAAAACCAGATGTCCCTGTAAACTTAGTTTTTAAAAAAAAGTTTGATTGTGAATATTTTAACAGATTTCGTTTTAACTCCGGATTTACCGACCTCGTAACAAACAAATTTGGTAATAACTAGTAGAAACCACCGAAAGAAAATAGCATTAAGAAAGGATATGGTTACATAAGTAGCCTTAACCGATATGCATTTAGACACTACAGTACCGTCTAAAGTTACTGAAATATTATATATATAATTGTATTGTTGATTTGATTACTCACCTCTGTAATATATTTTGACGTATTCCATAACGACCAGTCCCTCTAGATCTACTTGCCACCATGCCTCGTTTTCACCTCCTTTTGTATGTGAACAACAATTGTCGTTGTCGAAGATTTGTTTTCTACAACCATCTACTGCCTTACCACTAAGATATGCAGCACTGTAGTTCGAACTTTGTGTGGTGATTTTGACACTTGGCTCACGGCTGGTGTTAACTGTAACAAAATAAACATTATTGCATATATTACTGATCTAAAGTTATAATCATTGTCACCATTCTCAGCGTTCCATGGTCATCAATACATGAATTTATTGATGATAAAATCAAGTATTAAAAGACACAAATGATCAGCAGATATTAATGGGGAATGGGTATTTATATTATATAAAAATGTATCAAATAAACCAACAAAGTAATTGGGGAACAAAATCAGGACTTTGTGATTATAGTGATGATTAGATTTGTTGACCAATTTGTTATGTGATGTTAGACAATTTATTGAAACTGCAATTTTTTTCCCTTTATGATTATCTTTAAAACAACCGGACATCAATAATTGACCGGGTTTTTTCACCGCTTTATGTTCATAATCAAATGCCCATGTTACTAAATAATGTCATTTAAAATAACAAAAGCGTTTTTATCTTTATTTTTAATTAT
Source organism: Mizuhopecten yessoensis (assembly GCF_002113885.1). Taxonomy (NCBI): domain Eukaryota; kingdom Metazoa; phylum Mollusca; class Bivalvia; order Pectinida; family Pectinidae; genus Mizuhopecten; species Mizuhopecten yessoensis. The sequence goes on from NW_018405307.1 coordinate 303,004, forward strand.
GAAATATGCTTATGTCAATGCATATGCTCTTAGATAGCTTGTAACCAAAGGTTAATTAAGGTTAAAAAGTCATTTTGAAGACGTGAGATCTGGTAAATAAATAGAAAAAAAAATAATGCAGCATGTGAGAAAATATATAGCCACAGCTGTTCGTGTAAGCACAACGTGAAGAAAACTGCGAAAGACGAAATGTCTGTGTAAATAAAAAAAATGACAGACGAGGTCACTGTCAATCAACTAGGTAGTAAACTGAGGTCAAAGATTGGAAATATGGAAAAATATGACCGGATCAACAAAACGTTACCATCGAATGGTTGTAAATAAGATTTTCATGGTATAAGTAAGTAAGAAGATTATATCTGAATAGCTATATCGTCTACCAAAATAACTCATCACAAACAATTTCGTCGACACAAAAAACCGCCATAACGAATTCATAGACAATGTCTTTCACGAAAAAGCTTTGCCCATTGACACAAAAAATGAATAAAGATAAGAAATAAAAAATGATATGATAACCAGTTCATGTTAATTGTATTTGATTTCCAGATAGTTACATTTAATCAATTTAACAGGAGATATAAATACAGAGTGGCAATGGTAATCTCGACAGGGGAGACGTGTTTACGCCAACAATTTCAACATATATTTCTCTCAATAATTTGTATAAATTTACTTGACCTCGCGTATTCAAGATGAACTGTGTACAATGATTAGCTTTCTGTTTCAAGCTTACAGAGGGAATACTGTGTAGTTTACCAGCATCTTTCATATAAGAAACTACTGTGCTTTTGATTATGTGTTCATGTTGTATAACTGTCTCAAAGTGACTGCTGATCTATGTTTTATTTTGTGATATGTAAATATTCATGTTTCTGTCTTCAAACAAGGGCGGATCGCACTGAATGATTGAAAGCTGTCTTTGTCTGAACTGCCGTTATTTCTTCTTTGCCCACATATAGTTAAGTAATACACATCCAATCAACATTTGTTTGTGCGGATCCAGTGTCCAAACTTGATCCTACTGTCGTTATTACTAATGAGACCTTTGGAACAAGGAAGTAAATCCAGCAATGTAGACATTTTGAAGTCGTCAAATACACACGTTTAAACACAAAACACATACGTTACGTTAACACAAAATAGATATAATAACATACTACTTATATATAAAGACATAAGCCCCTCGGCAAATGTATACATGTAAGGTGTAGGTGGATTTTATAAGTTCATACCGATTATGAAAGACTAATGTTTTATTACCATTGGCTGGCGGACAGTGTTGTTAATCATATCAATCGCCCTACCAATGTAAATACAATAGAAAGAACAGTAGCCACAAATCACCATTGTAAGGCAATATTTAAAACATAGCTAGTATATTGTCAATGTGCTGTTTATATATGTACGTATCCTGAAATAAATGCATATCGTTTGATATTTTGTCACAGCAACTGTGCAACGCGGAAGTTTGAAACATGAACCTCAGGTACAGGCTGTATAATTACCCCTACCTGGTGTGTCGGCAATGTGTCCATGGTAAAACACGTAAGGATTATGCTATGACATGTAGGTCCAGATCAACGCGACGTATAGGTTTATTATCAGAATGAAGGATAAACAGAAAGTGTACATCCAATCCTACCTGATGTGTTGACAATCTTTAAAGTTGAAAAGAGACACAAAAACTCCAGCAGCCAAATAGTACACACCTCCATTCTACATATACTGCGTATCGTATAAGACGGGTGCTTTATGTCTGCTATATCGCAAGCGCACAACTATCCAATAAGGAAGTAAATAGTCTTATTTACTAATCTATCAAATTGAACAGCCATTCGATAACGTTATTTTTTGTCAGTATTTTTTATCTAGTTCTTTAGTATGAGCACATGTCTAAACTTTCTTTGACAATTTTTTCTACTGACAAAGACTGTATATGTCGTAGGCATGAGGTACATTCTGATCATTAACCGACGGGTTTTATTGGCAAGAAAGTTAATTCATCATTAACATTATTTAAATTTAAATTAAAGTGTATTATATTTTCAGACCGAAAAGTGTCCCCGCTATGTAATCCACTTACGAAACCCAAAACGAGGCATATTGATGATCAGTCCTAACTAGCACATCGCATGATAATTTCTCTCGGAAAAATATTTGTTTACTAACATTATTTATATAAAACATCAACAAGTGGCAAGTCGATATCAAACCTAGCATAACAGGATTGAACACCGAGTTACCTACCTACGTGATATATATTTAGTCAAAGTTATCTTGGTAAATGTGATAATGTATCGACATAACGAACACGTTATTGCGACACCTTCATATGTTTATGTTGACATCTTAGATTATTGCACATCTGTAACTCTTAATCCGATGGAAGAAATGGGGTCCTACTGTAGTAGTGAAAATAATTATGTTCATCATATTGTTGTGGTATTGTTTTATGCATGATTTAGAATAAGCCATTACGACACTTGAAACAGATTATCTATTAAATCGAAAGGAGGGGTGCACATCTAATACGCACGTTCGCCATAACTGATAGTTTTAATAAAAAAAACACCTGTTAATTATTGTATGAAGATTATTCCTTTAAAAGAAACAAATACAAATAAAACATGTCTTTCTTTTTTTTTTTTTTTTTTTTTAGAGATGACCTAGTATATAACGTAGACGACAATAAAAAACAATTGTCATATACATAGCACATATCACCTAAACAGCTGAGTGTTGCACAATTGATACATTTATATATAGCGTGACGTCCGTAATCACATGTCGGTGGGGATATCATTGTAATGTGCTCTCCAGACGTGACTGCATGTAACTTAGCGAACTACACACCGCGCTATGTCTTCATTGGAATGGCTCTTTATTTATAAACTAAAAAGGGTGATGTTGTAAAGGGATATGTGTGTAACATATTGCAGCCTTGTACCAGTCTAAGTCATATACAATGCATGTTCAATTTAGTACTGCTAATGTTTCTGTGTCGGTATTGTTCTGTATAAAGCGTGTTTATGGCGTGAAGCCTGAACCCTAAGCAGATATTATATCTGTCAGATAAGAAATGTAATCGTTTTGCCTATTGAGAAAGGTGACTACGTGCATGAGCTTACCCTGGTAACTTTCGTTAAAAGTTCAGTTAAATCCCTGAAAAGGTCAGGCTTAAATTTATGTGTATTTAGCACATACGCCAGTTCTTTAGGTGTAGCTGATAAGCGCGGTCACCAGTGTAGTCACAGGGTATTTCAAAGCTCTAGTTAAGGGAGATATATTGACTATTGGTTTCATTGATTAAAAAGTAATTCATATGGATATTATTATTACTATACATGTTATTATACTGATCTATGACCGTTGGTGACCCATACATATTGTCCTTTGTTGTAAAATCTACAAGTCTAACAGGAATCATCGTATTTGATTGGAATTATCGAAATGACCTTTGACGTTTGCTGACCCAAATATTGACCGTTGGCTTGTTTTGGTCTATAGGATGTGAAAATGAAATGAATTGCTGATTGGCAGTTATCATCAATCCGACCTATTGCTTATTTTTAAGACAATATGTGCAAGTGTAATGCATGTTATACTGTCCTTATTAATAATAATCCCTAGATAAATAACCTTATGTGTAATTTGACCTTTGCTATAAATTTGTTCGGACAATAGATGCGAAATGAAAAATATGTATCATATTGATAATCAGTTGACCTTTTCTAACCTGTGAATTGACTTTCAATATCCAGAAGTTTGCTTTGGTATAATATGCGCTAAAATGTATGTTTATGATCTATGTTGATTATTCGTATCGATATTGACCAGTGATATATAATTTGACATTCTCAGACCTATGTGCTATTGATATCAGGTGTAAGTTTGATTTGGCACAACATGTGTACATAGCCGTGATATTAGCCATATAAGTTATATACATATTTTGAAAGATATTGAACTTGAAAAGGTCGCTAGAGGTGTATTTATGATGGAATTGAAAACATATAACCTTAGTATGGAGGTAATATCTGTGTCAATAAGTGAAATTTTTTGCATCTTCTCTTACATATTGTCTATATCTCATTCAATATATTTCTGTATTGGTACATAAAAAACGATCAGTTGTGTATCAGTTTTGTAAGGGGTTCTGGCAAAACAAACGTTAAACGGCTATGCTTATGTCAGTTGAGCATATGCTGCCAAGTGCCTCAACGTATTGAGAAATAGAGGAAGTGCTGTTTTAAGCATAAATCAAAGAAAATATGCTGTTTTAGTTGTTGCATTACAAATCAACAAATGTATACAAACAAGAATAAGTAAGTTAAAAAAGGTGCACAATATATTTTAAGGAGCAAGAAATAGAAGTAATAAACTGTATATGTAGGTAGTGATTGAGCTTTTTTGGCATCAACTCTAATTTGAACAGGATCTATGGGGATTTAAGACTTCCAAATGTCAAAAGCAATAACAAACTTAACATGCAAAATGGTAGATGATAATGGCATTTTGCGAGTTCTTATCCATCTCAAACCAAAACAGGCAAAATTTTGAACAACATGAACTACATGATCCCTGCAGTAGTTTTCATGAAATAGTTGTACAAATCTTTTACATTAAAAATTCCAACAAAACACATAGTAGCCGTGTGGCCATTTTCCCGCCGAATTGCCTTGATTTAAGGCAAACACAACTTGGGACTACGGGGATTTGTACATGTTTTCCTCGTAATCCTTCTATGATTCTTGTTCTTGTGAAATAATCATACAAATTATATTTGACGTTCAAAATCCTTAATAGCTTCCAGGTGGCCTCTGTATTTTTCCAATCCATCTCATATAGAAGAATTAACAACTATTAGCCAAATGGATCATGCATGCCTATGTAAATGATGTCATTTTTAAATGTCTTTACCATAGAGGTCGAACCCGGAACATCCAGTTGACTATCTACTGGTCTAATCGAAAGATAAATTAAGCAGTTAGTGTTGTGTACCAGGGTGACAGTCTCATCATGTCGTTTCTGTGAAATACCGGTTACGAAGTTTACATACTCCCTGACTAACAGATTGACTGAATGACAAATGCTGAACCAAGAACAAAAACCAAATCAAAAGTATGAAGATAAATACTAAATAGAAAGCATGTGGCATTTGCGACAGTGGAATGGTTGGTAAAGAGATTAACGGATAAACGTGATAAGCCTTAGCAAGGCACAGAGTACTTTTAAGGACATGTTTATAAAATCAGGTTGAATACAGTAACGATAATTTTAACCAAACACAGTACTTCAAACATTTTTGTATTACACAACTATGTGCCCCATGCACTGCTTTCCATTTTGAAGTAAAGCAACTTAGGGTTAGGGTTAAACGTTACAGAGGTCCAGGAGTGTGGGGTATAAAAGGGGATGCGCAGGCAAAATAAGTGGCTTGCGTGGCCAGAAAACCGGCTATACTAGGACGGGAAACCCTCTTTACTCAGGCGCTGACAGCAGTGCTACCGTTGTACTGAAAGTATTACATCCACCGTAGGGAACGTAAGGGCAAGCTTGACGCTTGTTATCTTAACGTATCTCAGCGTACTGAGAGGGGATGGTTATTATCATAGACTACTTAAACATACTTATAGGTTCTACCACGGGGAGTTCGTATATACATTCATTTAATGTCATACTGTCTCAACACTGTAGGTATTGTCTTTTAAATTGAGTACTGTAATTCACGAACGAAGTATTGTCCAGGCTTTAACGGGTCCCTTAACAGTTAACTTTTCGCATTAACTTTATGCATTTCGTTATGTTTACCTATTGACTAATTATCTATTGACAAGTAACGCTTTAACTCCGTAACTGTGTTATAATCTGATGAACATTTCTTATCTATAGTAATCAATTCAGCATTATATGATTGTTAATCTTTCTAAAAAGGGCACATTTTATTAGTAATGTAACATTGTCAATCCCTCATCCAAACAGTGTACGCTGTTGGAAAGGCAACGTTCGATAATCATCAAATCGTAAATATCCGACAAAGTTGAATAAATACCATATTTAACCTTGCAAGTATCTCAGTGGCTTTCTGTGGTTGATAATGTACTTATAAACACAATTTCCTGACGTTTTGTCGAATGTAATACTACTACAGCCAACATGACTGGTCCGTATAATCCATCAGTACAGTCTGAAATAAGATGAAGTTTTGAACCGAACATGTAGATATTGAAAGGTATGCATTCATTGATGTTGAATATCTATAACGACACCTGCAGTACTCATGACATTGTAGTTGGATAATGCATTGTCTGGTATATTCATCTACGAAAAATGAGTTGTGAAGGTATTTTATGGTACATCAGTGGAGTTCGAGGTTCAACCAAACCATGTAATACTTCGATATACAAAACAAATAAAGCAAAGTTAAGTCAAACAAGTTTTCTAAATGGGTTTAATTTGATGCAATAAACAAATATTTTAACAATAACTGGTTGTCTGGATGTAATTATATCAACAATAATTACATCCAGACAACCAGTTATTTTTTATATTTACATATTTTCTTTTTTAAGACATCACTTGTTCATTTTGCGTACCCTGTTGGAGGCCTCCCAGCTGGGTTGGCCGGGAGCAAAAACTGTGACCTCATGTCAGCTGTTCAGTTTCAGAAAATAGTGCGGTAACATATCACAAAGTACAACACGAAAAATATGTCAAATAAGTAATCAATGTTTAATTAAACTTAATTAATAAATTATCAAAACATTGCATATAAAAGCATTAAAGATTGTCACTGATTGTAAATACGGTGTCAGCAGAGTTTTATTTTGCGGACGGATCTGTCACTTTGCGAAACGCGGTCATCACGAAAAGTTAAATGTGCAGCCGTGGCATGTTGAGATGGCAAACATAATAGGAGCGTTTTTTTAATGTAAGTTTTGTGTTTATTTGAGTGTTTTTTACACATCCGTCGTCAAGTTCGGAGGAAGATAGGCATGCAGCTGCGTTGTTGCAAATGGCTCGAGTTGTCCTGGCGACAGGGAGAGGGACAGGACCTGGCTGTGTGCATGTGACGCTTTTTTGAATTTCAACGTGATGCTCATTCATTTCGCTTGACGGCAATGATATTTTTGAAAGCGAAGAGCTTAAACACTTTTTTTGTGAAGTGGAGACGTTTCTTGAATATGAGCGGAGGCTAGCTTCAAATCTGTGATTACTCATGAACATGATGTATTTAGACGAAAACCCTTCGTCACTGAGACACTAGATTGCGGTACCCCTCAAACAGTGCGGCGTGTATTTTTTTTCAACGGACGCTGATTTGCAGATTTCTTGCATCATATTCAGAAATGTTCGTTTGGCGAATGGTTTGTTGACAAACCAGACAGTTTCCATGGGATTTTCCATTGCTTTCTTATTGTACTGATTGAATAGATTTGACGCCTGTGGATCGGTTTTCTCTAACAAGAGTTTCAACATTTTGATAGGACAGCTGTCTGACCCCGTGGAATACATGCGTTTTTCGTACGAAGATTCTGCATCTTTTAGCCCGCCCTGGTGATTTTTTTCAACTGTTTCAAAGTTTAGTGTCACATATTCCCCAGATTGGTCATTGTGGAAATCAAACGAGTTGGTGCGTAACTGATGGTGAAACTCGCCCCCACGACTTACAAAGTGGACAGACAGATTCCACCACACATTTTGCCTTAGGATAATGGGGGAGGAGGCACCTTTACTGAGGTAAGTGGAGATTTTCTCTATGTCCTCGACATCAATTATTTCCTTGTGTTTTGTCGGTTTTGAAATGCCCTGTCGCACACGCTCTTTTAGCAGGTCATCCAAAACCCCGTTGGATGTCTTGAATTCCTTATCTTTTACAATGTCTATGTTCCTGTGTAAGTTACTTAAATGGCGATTTATTGCCCCTCTTATGTTTATCAACGTGTTTTTGTGGTACACAGCTTCAGGGTTGTTCTGTCCTTTTTTGGGGCAGGCCTCGCCTCGGCAAAAAATTCCATGAGGTGCTGGGATAGTGTTCCGGGGTCCACGGATTCAAAATTCATGTCTTCGCCATACGTTTCCACACTCTATTCTGTAACTTACAAATATTGCTTGATTTGCTTTTCGTACGACAATTAAAACAATATGTGGTTGACGAAATTCAAACTGACAATCCATTTGTTTTGATTGATAACCTGTAATATTTACAGTACTCATACCCAAGGCTCTACCACGAACAGAAGCGGACTATAGAACATGCTAATATNTCTACGAAAAATGAGTTGTGAAGGTATTTTATGGTACAGCAGTGGAGTTCGAGGTTCAGCCAAACCATGTAATACTTCGATATACAAAACAAATAAAGCAAAGTTAAGTCAAACAAGTTTTCTAAATGGGTTTAATTTGATGCAATAAACAAATATAACGAAATATTTGTAGATCAAGAAGTATTCTGTATGTTTTATTGTGTAACTTTGCAATTGTTTACAGTGAACTCGTACCAAAATAAATGTATTTCATGAACAGTTTTTTATATATATATATGTGTATTTTCCCGCACGAATGCAACATGGTTACCTTTGCACCGGCAATCAGCATAGCTAATATACAAATTGTGTACAAAATGAATTAGTGTCTGTGTCAAATATATTTATTATTGTAAGTGTTAATAAAACAACAGGGATATCCAGGTACGTGAGTACAACAATATAACGAAAACATAACACATTCCTCTCCCATGCAATTGCATCTTAACATAGTTCTCGTCACTTCCACAGGCCGACTTCAATAAATCGTGTGTGGACACATTTAGCGTAGACATTTTTTATATGAATGATGGGTTTTCCGACGTTGGTGATGCCTTTAAAACGACTACTGATTCATGCGCTTCCAAAGAGATTGCGGTCTTTTTATAAATCCATTAATATTGGTAGTTTTATAAATGCATATTGATCAAGTAGAAAAGCATACAACCTGGCTATGAAGGCAGACGAAATGTAGACACTTTAATAGTGTATAGGTATCAACTTACCTATAGACCTTTTCTCCAACTTCTTCATGATCAAAACATTTGAGATTTTCAGGTGGAATTACATTGTGCAGGGAGCAACAGCTTTATAGTGGAAAATTATGTAAATATGGAATTTTAACTTGGGGCCACGTCCTCATAACGATAATCTGGTAGTGTCAACAGGGCACTGTCAAGAAAATAATAATAACAAAATCGACCTTCATATGAAATGAAATAGAATATCCCCTATGAAATCATAATGCCATCCAAAACAATTATCTAATCTTCCTCATCCTGCATATTTTGAAACCATCTGTCGTAAGTTTGTCCGTTAGCCGGTGACCTGAATGACGGATATTATTAATAAGAGCATAATATAATATAATATTTAATAAATTACCACATATGCTTATAAACACCGTTGGTTGGGGAATCAGGGGTGTAACTACCATGAAGAGGAAATGGCCTAATGAGTAAGTTGTGAATCAATACAATATATTTGAATGATCATGATCGGATTCTCGTTTTTGTTCGCTTATCATACAGCTTATTAGTAAAGCGTTCCTGCATGCCATGTTGTACGTGCAGATTGAGGCTAGCGACTTATGAATAACAGTNGCTTTACATACATCACCACTATGTAAACAATGGCAGTGGTCAGTACATGCCTTTTTATACTAAAACAACACAATGTGTATGTATATGAATATGATATTGAAGGTAGGGTTACAGTTACCGTTCCTGATATGCTGTTCAATAAATTGATTTTGTTGTGATCGCCATACATTATCAATAATTATGTTACAATGTATCTCTAGCTATAGCAGTGAGATCGACTCTAATCTGATGCCTTTTCCCCGAGATAGCTTCGTACGCAAAGGGATACTACTACAGCATGTTGCAGCATACAGTGTTTCTATGAAATAATTTGATAAAATCTATAGTTGAATGTCGCATTCAGTCATTCAAATGCGTAGATTTACTAACATTTATACAAAAGGATGTTTTACTCTATCTATTCACAAATATTTAGTTTAGGTAAAGGTATGGCGAGGGGATTTTTCGCAGAATAATATCAACATATTAAATAAGAATTCGTTAAAACATTGATTTGAAAAGTTGTAATAAAATCATCAGTTAAAACTGTTAATTCATCAATATATGCGATGCTATGTTAATGCCATTCATAGTTCAGTTCTGTTATAAATATGAGTAAACTCATCATAAACATGTACCTCACACAGTTCCAGCACAACATCATTCGAGTACCATGTTTTGCTTTTACTCGACGGTCAGTGTAGATGGTCAGATACCGCTCTAACTGTGTCACAGACATGGACGCTAAGCCAGCTGCGGTGTCCATGTAGCACATGTTGCCTGAAGTCCAATCATGTGTATTAGACAGGTACATATCGTATCCAACGAGTCTGTTTAGTGTGCCCTCATGGACGTTGATTGACAAATTTACAATAAAGGTTCGAAAGATGCAGCTTGATAAAGACTGCTGGTAAATGTTTTGCTCGCCATCAAAATACCATTGGGGATATCGCGATATGAACACCAAAGATGTTTCCTATCAATATTGTTGACCAACTGGTTCCATCTTAGAGAACTTCAAAATACTTTGATTTGACTTATACTTGTGGATGCGGAGGAACTCTAGTCACCTCATGCCATATCATTCATTTAGAAAGATCAGAAGTCTTCTGAGTTTCCCCAATACCCCATAATCAGCAGACACCACAGCAAGGACCGATTAATGCAGGGGACAATAAACATGTGTCGTCTGAAACGATGGACGACGATCAAACATTAAGATTAAGATATATCACATACATTACTTCTTTTGATTGTTTGTTTGTTTTTTCCATGATGACAATTAAGGTTTGCTAAACTTCACAAATCAGTTTGTAACTCATATCAGCAAGTAAATCGTACAGGAATAGAAACTATCTATTTATGACAATTGCTTGATTAACACCTAAAACTATAAACTTATAATTTCCCTAACTCTAAAACACAAATATACAAAAATAAAAACGAATAAGCGGTGTTTTGATATTGTTTTTAATTGCAGTTTTCTGTCATGTATTCATGATTATTAGTCAAACGTAAAACATTCTAGGAAATTTTCAGATGATAATAAAAATGTTATTACAGCATTAACACACGAAGATATGTGAATTGTGTTCTCTTATTTAATCTCTTTATTAAAACTAGCAAAAGTCATTTTTTTAGACGCAAGTCGATATGAAAGATCTAGTGTTCCAATGGATGGTAATTGTAATTCCAAAATATCGTTACGTCAAAATCTACGACACTGATCGCATTTTGTTACTTCTGTCACGCATGCTTTTCTTTTACATAGAGTTGTCTTCCCTTAATTTGGATATTTCATAACAAAACATGAACAAAAATGTCTTTAGCAATACTTCCGGGTGTATATTAGCAACATCAGTGTCAGGCAATATTGTAATAAAATATGCTACCTGCAACTGAACGGGATCGGGTTATCTAAGTCAGGGGTTAAGAATTTGTAATATGATTTGTTTGAGATATGTAATCCGAAATCTCGCTCAGTGACAGGACATTTGTTTTTCTCGCAACTCGTAGATCGATTTTTGTTTTTTGTATTTTCGCTTATGGTTACAACTATCCCGTCTTTAGCTTCAAAATAGCATAGTATCTACACCGCTCAAGTCTCATAACAACGAACAAAAAATAGTGATATTTTTGACTTTTTAAAAAAAATATCTTTGAATTGGATGATACAATAAGTAGGTTTTCGGCTGCTTTCCATATTATTTTTTCGAGCAGTATTTCACCACCACAATAATTCAGCTATTCGCTATCTAGGATAAGTGATGCATTGAAACAATTTTAAATTGTTTAAACAGCTTCAACATATTTGAATAAGCGTATTTGTAATGTAACTCGAATTTGAGAATAATTGAAACAAACTATATGTAATTAAATCCTTCATGTTTATTCAGATATATTTGTCACTTGCTGTGCACCATTGTATGACGATGTGATTCAATGCGGTTTAGCAAAACATTCATCACATAGNTACAGGTTTATTCAGATATATTTGTCACTTGCTGTGCACCATTGTATGACGATGTGATTTAATGCGGTTTAGCAAAACATTCATCACATAACATTACGTTTATTATAATTATATTATTAATTTGCAAGGTATGCTGTTTGTCTGACAACGCTTGCTATGTTACATATGTATAAATACATTGTATATATCTTGGTTCCGTCGAAATCGTCGTGTACAATAAGAATATCATAGCTTAATTACTAGGGGTGCTTTGTTTTAATTGCAAAAGATGACGTAATATTCATCTCTCGAATGTTATTTTCACGTACACGTTTAGCTTTTAATGTCTTTTTGGTAGTTTGCGTGGGAAATATCCAAACCTGGAATCTATGCATCCGCAGATTATTAATTCCAACCACATTGACCGCAAAGAGAAACAATTTCCATTTAATATCAACTTCTCCTCACTTATTATGGTATCAGTAAAATGTTATTTGTCTAACAAAACATTTCACAATCAAGTGATATTTGCCGTTCCCTATACGTTGAAACATATCACTCGTTTTATGTTATATCTAAGTGACATGTACCTACATATTGGTGATTCAGTGGTGTTCAATAATTTATATATAGTAAAATGTTGTCAATCATATAACAAAAAAGAAATACCAATACTATATGTGGTAAGGGTTATCGCACACACTGCCGAAAACTGCACATATGCATTAGAAGCTTTGTTCCGGTATGCCTTAATATTTGATATTTAATAAATATTTTCGGAACATAAAAAAACATACTTTGTGAATTCATTTTTGATTAAAAAATTAAATCAGTTATTCAGTTATTAAATATATAATTACATAATTCACTCCGGTGCTCAGAATTAAAAGCAACGGAGCTAGACAAAGATTCAAACTTGGACCCTCCGTCATTATATTGTCGCTCGAACTTGTACCCTAGTCCTTTCGACCAAGAGACATACAATATCTAAATTTATATTAAGTGAACCCATGCTTTTATACTGTTTGTAGCATGTGCTTCCCATATCATCGGCACTAGTTTTGTTTTCACACAAGGGACCGTTGTTAAATCCAATGTGTTTAAAACATAAGTATAAAATACATTTAATGTAAAAACACATCGATTCAACAACTATACTACGTTTGTAGGCATTTGCTATTATAGATATTCTGTTTTGTCGTTGTATGTATTGTTTTGATGTTGCTAGATGGTGAAGTAAATTGTTTTCTTTGTGAGGACAGACAACAGCTTTTTGTTCAACACATTACTAACGGTCTATATCAATGACTATTTCTTAATATAGCCAATACCCTTTTGACTCTTGTTTAACACTAAACAAAAACAAAAACAAAAACCTAGACATGCACCTTTGCCTTCGATCAAACTCTTTCATTGAGTCTATTAACATTAAGATACATTGAGTATATTAACATTAAGATACATTGTATTCAATGCATTGTGTATGCTTCATATAACCTTATTACTAGTCAACCACCTGTCAACTGTGTGCTTTTCTAACACTGCTCGAAAACTTGCTCAAAGCTACTTATACTTCTACTCCTAAACATGCATCCCTCAAAATACCTTCCGGGATCGTTAAACGACAAATTATATAAAGTCCACTGCAATGGTTAACTGCTACAAATACAAACGTCTTACAGTATTATAAAATATCTAAACTGCTGTACAGAACGCCGAAATACTAAGTTAGTATGACCATATATTTAACCTTAAGTAAACAGTGACAGCATAACTGACGTTCCGATATTGTGAAAACGTAAAAATCACACAAGAATTTACAACTGAACATAAACAATCTACAACACTGTCAATGTTCATCACCTACGTACTATTCTGTTAAGTTAAGAGACAAATTCGTTAAATAACAATCAAATGTGTGTAATTTAGTTCCAGTAACAAGGTTACGTTGTGTTGAATAGTGAAACTGTCCAGTTTACAAGAAGCATTTCCCTACGTTTTCTTGTCAACAACTGTTGTCTCGTATATATGTGAAATTTCCACCTCCCTGCTTCCAAGCTGTTCATATTTTGCCTCATTGTGTGAAATTTGCCAATGGTTTGTTCCTTGTTTCGTCGTATGTATTATCTAGAACATGCACCAAATATATCAATCAAATACCTTTCTGGTTAAATCATTGTTATGCTATTAACATGAGTTAATATATGGTAAGGTTGAGATATGCTAACACTGTTTGGAGTTGGTCTAAAAGTGGGAATAATGTGCACGCAATGTACCGCGTTTCCTTTCCAGAATTTGGACACTTGCATTTTTTTTCATTGCAAACCATCATGTTGCAAAAATTCGCTTTAAACGTTAGATCATTCTTATGTGAATGATCAAATGCAGTAGCTGTTTACCTTGATTTTGTTTTAGCTCTTTTGCAGTTCTCGACAATGATATATCTGTCATATGAGAAGAACTTGTGGTGTCACCGCTTCATTGTCCGACGTCTGACCAGTACAATGATCACGATGACCAGTGCCAATATAGCCACTCCAGATCCGATGCCTATCCCGACTGCGGCATCTCCATTCGTTATACTCACCACTATAGCATACACAAGTAATGAAGTTTCACTGCGTATGTCATACATTTTTCCGTAGTTATCATTTTTATTTCTTGTCCCTCCTTTTCATTTTTCGATTTGAGGTGTTTCTTTGATATTAAAATCAAATCTTATAAATCATTTAATACCTAAGGGATCACTCTAAGAAATTGTTTTGAGAGGATCAAATTGACAAATATATTTATTATATAAATTGTAGGGATATCATATGCATTTTACCCTTATTGTCACATTTGGTTCCAGTCCATTCATTTGTACACCCTGTCGTACAGTCTCCAGTGCCCTTGTCACAACTCACACCTTGACAATTGGCACACGACTTTAAACAATGGCTTCCATAAAAACAAGCTGCACACTAAAAGCGCAAGCATATCATAACGAATCGTGAGTAACTGGTACTGTACAAGTTATATACAGTTGTTTGTTTCATATTAAAAAAGGGACAACAACATTTTTTAACAAAACGGCATTTTGATGTAAAAATCAATGAAGTAATGGCATATATGATAAAAAGGAAAAAAATAGATGGGTACCCTAGAAACCTTCGAGGAGAATACGACCAAGTAATTATGTACACTTGGATACAAAATGTTTTCAAAAAAAATCATGATTGTCACATGAAAACTTGCTCATTGTCTTAAATACAACAGCTTGAACTTGTAAACGTATGTCTGTTTAGATTGAGAATCAAGTTATATCAAATACGACCCCTTACACACTGCAACACTATCATGGCTCCGTCTACATGATGTCGATTTAATTATTTTAAATATTGGCCCGAATTCGGGTTTTTTGGCTGATGGTAAAATTAAAACATTACGTGTATTCATTGTCAGATCAAAATAGAACCAAAACGCGGTAGTAAATATGTAATTAGGTCTCTGCAAAGGAGTCTTGATCCAAATCACATATCCCTTTTACCAAACTAGGATCTGTTCCTACGAGATAATTTGTTGGAAATTTGCTTTTCAGTATTCTTGTTGTACATTTGAACCTAAACGACACGAGCAAACTAGGATAGTATTAAAGAAGTAGTTACTTTCATCAGTGAATAGATTTGATAGGCGTACTTTTTTCGAGAAAATAACTTCTAATTGTCCCACGTAGATGCCATTGGAGACTTTGAATAATAATTATCTGTCGTGTTCGTCGTATTTATAGTCATCTTGCTTTAAGACGAACACAAAGTAGCAGCTTGTTGTAGCGGAAAAAAATTCAATGATGGGTATATGACAATACCATTTATATCATATTCAACTTAAATCAACTAAGCAATCATACATTATTCTTTTGATATACAAAATAATCCAAACGGATAAATTAAAAAAACAATTAAATAAACATTTTTTTTTTATTACATCAATATGTTTGTCAATATGGTTGTAAAGTAAATGTTTAGCTCCGACTTATACCTGCAAGTTCCTAACTTAAAATATTGATTCCTCAATATAACAAGTTCTCATTATTTTGTTTGGTCGCTATCATCTTTTAATTAACCTGTATCGTTGTTAATTTTCAAAGAAAACCTGATATATTTAAAAACTGATAAAAAATGATTCTCGTATTATTAACATACTTATTTATCTATTACTATTTATATGTTCAAGTGATTAAGGGATATTAATATTTGGTCACATTAATTTTCTATTGATAAAACGTTTCCTGCAAGGAACTTTTGATTTATAAGCGCAAGCTTTCAATACAATCCCAGTATCTTCCCAAGTTTTGAATAAAATATTAAAAATCTTTTCAACTCATCTTCAAGTTAGATAAACAACGATACAACTAAACGATCGTACCTGCGCATTCTCCGCTACTTCTCTGACATAAAGTATCTCGACAATTGACAGGACAAGCCTGGTTACATCCAGTGCCATATAATCCAGCTACACATTCTAGAATAATTTCTACCAAGAATATGAAGAAAATGTCATAATTTCGGTTGTGTTTGGTTCTTCATATACACGAATCCAGATGTTGTAGTCCTTAACATCGCTTAGCAAAATGTTTGATTACCAAATATACCAAGTACAAACAAATTTGTTGTGAACAAGATTCGTCACTTTCAGCATAGTTCTATGACAACATTGAAAGTACGTTTTGACCATCATATTTTTTTCACAATTAAGATAATCTATATTGTATCAGTAAATAAAGAAACATCTGTATTTCGGAAATGTGAGGAATATCATTATCGTTATTAGGAAACCAATCTGTGACAGTCTTGAATGCATGTCGTTATTTCAAGACAATAAGACCAAGATTGTTTTGTAAGTAAATCATTCGATCATGCGGTGTGCCTTAATTCATATCTTGATTACAAGTTACACTGTAATTACCACGTCATTACAACATAACCATGCAATGTGTGCTATAATCACGAATTATTATACTGCTAACTACGAGATTGTAGGTCCCACTTCTTTTTGCTAGAGGTAATAATCTGCTTTCCTAGAGGTTTGGGGATGTATCTTTTAATATGTATAGTAATCATAATATACCAGGAACATGTAATGGTTTTTGATAAAATGATGTATGTATTGCCTACACATTGACCGTTGTCCAGGTTACAAACGATGTCCCTGCATTTAATAGGACAAGGCTACCTACTGTAACTGCTATATAATCCAACAGCACATTCTAAAAATATCGGTTAGTAAGTCACAATTTTTTCAACAAAAATGGCCAGAAAATAGAGGATATCTTACAATGTCAAAATATTAGCCACACACGTGATATATTTTGGTATTACTCAACACACTTAGTTTATCTGTTTATTACTATTTTTTCTACGAAATATATCTAAGAATGCGAAGCGACACATCAAGCTGACAATACTTGATCTGCAATTAACCGTTGTATGATAAGTATCAAATAATAGTTCATAGTAGTAGAATTGGCTGATGTTTCAAACGATTTTTTGCGAGGCCTTCGTATCGTTAAGTTAACCAGGCCTTGAACAGTTGGGCAACGTTTAGTGCCAGGACTTCTGATTGGTGATTTTTTCAAGTTAGTTTATAATCATAGTTTCGGTTTGTCAAATCAGCAACAGTGATATGTTTTTCACTTTCACTTTTATAGAATAAATATGTGTCAATGTTTCACTTGTAAGAATGTAAATAAATGTATTACTCTGACAAACTATTACGTATAGTGTGAGATCGGATNGCAGGTTACAAACGATGTCCCTGCATTTAATAGGACAAGGCTATCTACTGTAACTGCTATATAATCCAACAGCACATTCTAAAAATATCGGTTAGTAAGTCACAATTTTTTCAACAAAAATGGACAGAAAAAAGAGGATATCTTACAATGTCAAAATATTAGCCACACACGTGATATATTTTGGTATTACTCAACACACTTAGTTTATCTGTTTATTACTATTTTTTACGAAATCTATCTAAGAATGCGAAGCGACACATCAAGCTGACAATACTTGATCTGCAATTAGCCGTTGTATGATAAGTATCAAATAATAGTTCATAGTAGTAGAACTGGCTGATGTTTCAAACTTCGTATCGTTAAGTTAACCAGGCCTTGAACAGTTGGGCAACGTGTAGTGCCAGGACTTCTGATTGGTGATTTTTTCAAGTTAGTTTATAATCATAGTTTCGGTTTGTCAAATCAGCAACAGTGATATGTTTTTCACTTTCACTTTTATAGAATAAATATGTTTCAATGTTTCACTGGTAAGAATGTAAAGAAATGTATTACTCTGACAAACTATTACGTATAGTGTGAGATCGGATGGTGTTGCTCGTGTATGTGCATTGGTGCACCTACGTTTATTGTCTCTTTAGTAATGTTGAATATTATCTCAATATTATGAAATAACTATCATTAATAATGTACTACAGTGTAATTATGTGAAATATTTTAACATTAATGTATTTGCCAATTTCTGTTATAAACATCATATTGATAAATTAGGGCTATCTTTCTTGATGTATATTTTGTTTTTCAATGCGCATGATTAGATGCCATACCATATCAACGAACTGCGTCGCTATGCTGAAATAGTCAAAATATGGTATTTTTCGACAGTTAACATACATAATTGAAAGCCTTTTTATTTGACAAACAAACATTCCTTTCTATGAATGAACACTGGTATAACAGTGTTTAAGTATGTCAAATATTTATTTGTTTGCAGCATGCGGAGGCTTTCAAAAATTGAAAAGTGTTTAATTTTCTTCAAAATGGCCAATTTTCAATTAAATAGCGCACACTAGACGA
>NW_018405307.1:321947-331710 GCF_002113885.1 Mizuhopecten yessoensis
GTTCAGATTGTTATTATTTTAAAGTCTTGATGCAGCATTTTAAAATAGCATTTTCAATAAACAGTGATGTATGCCTTGCCGTAGGCTATGTAATAAAATACGTCTTTTTGTTATGTGATTTATGAAATTGAAGTGTTTATAATATATATGTAAAGGGTCCCGTTTAAGATCAAATCTTTGATAAGCTGAGGCATAATTCTTTCTTAGAGTTCAGATTTTGTTGAACGGAATCAGACACCTGGTATACCTCAAACTAACTTACTCTACCTGTTTTACTATACCAAAACGAACAATTCGTTTCACAAACGTTTTTTGTGATGACGGATCATTTACCGATTCAAATTAATTGGACGGGCAGGTCGTGTTGCAGGTACCACCAAAATATGCAAGTTTGCATGCTTAAATAACAACATCAGGAGTCATTTGGGACAAAAAAAAAAGATGCATCATCCACTGTACATTACCAGACAAGATAGATTAGGTATATAATCAAACTAGATTTACAAGAAACGCAAGCTTGAATGTATTATAATTAAGATTCTATATGTATATCTCTTCAGATAAAAAAAGCAATAGTGTCGTATATATTTTCAGGTACTTTTAGAAATCTAGTCAAACATATGAAATGCGTATAACTAATTCAACTATATAACTTTCAGCATTCAAAACGATATATAAATACATCTGATTTGATTTGTAGTAATGTCTCACATACGTGAATTGCCCTAGATCGTTTTATTATACATGAACGAATATCAGAGAATACATCAAACAATTATTTCGGCTTAAATCAATTTCAATGACAAAGTCACCACACCTGTACATTTTCCTATATATTGTGTGCATGTGTTGTTTTCATAATCAGAGAAACATAACCAATCACACCGATCAAATAGAAGCCGTTCAAGCAAGCTAAAAGTACATTTATATGTGAAACCTAAACCTCTGTTGTTGTTTTTTTTTATTTCAATCGTTATACATTTCCATGTGCGCAAGTTTGCATAAGAAAATATTGTAAAACGTGTCATTAAGCGTGAGTGAATAAACTTATTTTGGTGTGGGGAGGCAGGGGTAGGGACATCGACAGGTGTGAATAAGGATGCAGATCGGATACGGACAGCTACGTTTTGTATGAATTCATTAAGTTCTAAGTATGAACGTTTACAGATCGTTTATGACGTAATCTAAGTGTTCCAAATGTTTTCAACATACGCTTTCTTATCTAATGTAGGTAGATGCTATGCATACACATGTGTATCTGCAGGTGTTTACTTATTATTCGATATTGACATTTACATTGTATATGCAAAGACATTTAAATCAACAAAGAGCATACAAGCAAATTAATTAATACCAAAAGCACGCACTGCACCATATAGAAATAACAACCAATATCATTTATAGAATCACTGTTGGGCGCTTTACAGGGTATGTGTGACAATCATTCTAGAGAGGGAGACAAGTCTACATCATTAGATTGTTCATATAGATAATTAAATTTACACTATCAGATCACCATGCAAATAATTGTTCCTTATATGAATATAAAGTGTAGTAATATTAAAAAGTCGTAAACAGGTGAATTTTAAAATCATTCTTGAAGTGTGCAAGGTTTCATCTGCCTGCGTTTTTATAATATTAATCGGTCTATTTCATATCTAATTTAAAACTTATTTTTGAAAATATTAAAAATACCCAGGTAATGTTCGAAGAAAGGATTCGACGACATCGTTATCCGCCTGGGTAGAAATCTTCATCAAGGACATTCCATATTTGTAGCAGCAGAATCTTGCATGGTCACGTGACACAAAATAAGACGTAAACAGAACGGTGTTACTGCTTGCTGAAACAAAAATGCAAAACAAAATTATCTAGCTTTACACTTATTGTTAAAAGATAGCGTACTAATGTAACACATATTGCCTGCCAACAGTTCCTGTTATTTAAAGAATGCAAAGTTACAGCGGCGANTAACAAAAGCCCGTTTGCCGCTTTTAAACATCTTTTCCACAACATGGCAACGTCTAAGGTATTCTTATGCAGAAGAGCATCAACAATACCCGAGGCTAAAGATTCTCTGAAATCATGACATTTTTTTGTGAGTTCGAAGTGCCGGGACACAACATTATCTTATTCACCCCTGAAACTTCGTGATGAACTATACCAACTTGGCCAGTTATTTTCTAATTTTCAGACGTTTTATTTTACATTTTATCATGGACTAAATGTAGATATACATACACATATAATTATTTCAAACTATGTTCATATTTTTTTTTACATGACAAACAGTTATTCAAATAAACTCGATATGCTACACCATTTTGTCACACAATAATGGCAGTGAATCCCGATTTCCGGGTATCAATTGCAATGTCGTGCAATTCCTTAAAAAAATAAGAAAATATTTTTAGAAAAACAAATCAAATAATTCTCTTTTATTGTATCCAATTGTATTTGGATTTGTTCTACATTGGGTGTGAAAGCAATAAAGCGGTGTAGGTTTACCTGTCAGGAAGAGTTTTTTTTTTTATATAAAATCGGTGTACTTGTGTGAAGGGTTGCCGTGTAAATCCGTTCTTTAATCATATGTGGAAGAAGTATCATCGATTTTAAGTCCCATTGTGATTTTTGCACACTTACTTTTTCTTTAAACACGCACCGGAAATTAGTCGACCGATAATGCGGAATTTGCTGTGATTCAGATATTAAATGTTTCTGTATAGAAAACAAGCATATCTCTAAGCACGCTACCGTGTATGTTATAAAAAAAATCAAGTCTGCAGCAGGTTTTGACATGCATGCAAGTGAAATATGCGGTACGTGCATCATTTTCTCATCTTTACAATTGTTCAAGTGGTATTTATACATACAATCGAAATAACGATGTGCTGGGTCGAATTTATTGACTAGAAATCTTCCAAACTTCTTAGTATGGTATACTATTTGAGGTAGGAATAGTTTTGTTTCAGATTTTCCAAATCTTTTCCCCTAACCACATGAAACATTTAATGAAATATAAGACAGAAGTTTCAAAATGAAAAGCGTGTATTAATTACCAGTCCTATATATATATCAGCTTAGTACTAACGAGACAACGCCAACTGTTGTGATGTAAACTTAAAGGATTTAGTTTAGTTTAGGTACAGCTAGCGCTGAATGAGTCTAGACCTAATTCAAGAACATTGAAAACAACTAGGAGAATATGTGTTGTTGGGTCCCATGCCATGTAGCTGCATGTAGTTGAACGGCAATCGCTATTCATGTTTATAGCACTTGCACATTTACTTTGTCAAAATCTGCTCTAGGAAGTGAGGCCTGATGTTTGTATCGTGTTCCTAGTTCCTAGTGCCGTTTAAGAAAAAAACCGGAATCGGCAATTAGACCCCAGTTCCCTTTAAGCAAATAACGTGTGTGGAGTTTGGATTTCAGTTCCGTCCAAGTCCATGGTAGTCTCAATAATTGTCTGAAAGGTTGTGGGTTATATTTCTGCACTGGATTCAGATATTTGTATGCGTCTTCAATTTGCGTTTTGCGAGTTAGAGAAGGAAATAATTACAAAAACATATAGAATACGGGAATGGGGTCTAGTTCTCTGTTTCGTTTAAGAAAAAAAATAATACAGTCTGTATAAACAATATAAGAGGTTGGTTGTTAAGTATTTCTGAAAAGGGACAAGTTTTTTTTGGTCCATTGATGGTGTTATTTCAGTTTTTAAATGGAATTAGGATATGGTTCCTAGTTCCGGTTTTTCTTAAACGGAACTAGGTTCTGGTTTCTAGTTGCGTATTTCTTAAACGGACCTCGGAACTAGGAACTTGGAAACAATTTCAGGCTCCGCTAGCGAGTATCCTGGTTATAGCTGCATTGACCTGCATATATAATTCAACAACCAAGTACCCCTGTTCTAAGACATCACTCTCATAGAGCGCACCTAAAACCACTTACATTTATATACTCGATTTTCAAAATAATCCAGTTTGAAAATCTGATCAACATATGATCCGAAAGTTAATTAATTTAAACAATGAACACAACGACAGTGATATTAAACTTACCTAATACAAACCCGAGGTAGGAAACCGCATACATCAAAGCGGTAAACATCGCGCTGTTACTACTTCGAGTCCACTAATATACAATTCTCTCTCCTGGGATCCTATTTCATAGTCACTAGTCACATGTTACGCCCATTAAATGTTTTTAAACTTATTTCATATATCTTACATTGTTGTTCTTCACTTGATCACTTTGTACGTTGTGAGATATTTTCAGAATATTTTCAAAACTCTGGGTTTTTGTATGACAGTGTAAACACTAAACACATTGTTTCTGGGAATTCAATGCTTTTTATCATCATTCATATGAAATAGAAATGTAAAGACACGTTTCAGAAGTCTGCATGAGCATTGTAATCTATCATGGGTAATTTAACGTAATGGGTCTTAAATCACAATGCTCTATCGTGATGGTCGACGTGATCCATGCTGTAGTCACTAGGAGTCTTACTCTCCTAAACCTCGTCTATTATTGATTTTTTTGCAGTCTGAGAATCGCACGACAACCCGGCTCGATCACGTTAAGCAGTACGTCAATTTTCTCTACAGGGGCATCACAGTTTGCACGTCAATGCACGGACTTTACGTGAGACTCCTAACAAATACGAAAATTGCATGTCGGCATTATTGTATGATATTTACTTCCGTGAGTGGTAACTCGCGTGATGGATTAAACAATCACGGAATAGTACAGCTATTGATACCGTTTTCTCTCGGGCATTGATTAATCGTTGGTCCGATTTCGCACAAAGACATACATACAATTCACAAACACATTTCACATAGTCGAGATTTGTCTTTCTCCTTTGCTATACTGATAAATATTAATCTCAATTTATTGTTGTTTAGAAAACAATATTAAGCCGATCATTTTAAGAAATCACACACAACGTTTATTACATTGCGATTTGATATCAAAGATCTTGCTCAAAATATCACAATTTCTATGATATATGTCGATATCTGAAAGACAAAGGCTTTGCAGAGGGCTTCGAAAGGTGTAGGTTGATGAAGGTATGGGCAAGATGTATGGGTGCCTGATGAAATTTGGAAATTATCTTTTGTTTTCCCATATATTTCTACGATTTTATTATGACGTTAACATTCGTATTACATATTTGACAATATGATATCATATTGTACTTAACTTAGTTTTACAATGTGATGTTGTTCATGAAGCAAAAGACACTTACACTTCTGGAACATTCTGATCATATTTATTTGTGCTTTGTCAGAAGTTCCAATTTTACAACATTCCTTTGTACATATTTTGCGATAGTTTCATCGAATTTAAGTTTAAATAAAGTTTTTATTATTTTATTTTAAATTTCAGTGTTACATTACTGTCTCCAAAGATCTTTTGTGTATTTTTATATGTAGTTTAACGTTTTTGAAATCAAGTTGATATGTAGACGCTTCCTAGGCAAACCATCGATAAGAAAGAGCGGGAAAGTTAGAAAGAAAACAAATACGGGCAGCAGGTCAAGTTTGGTTTCCTCAACTTGTTAATTGTAACAAAACATCCAGGTGCTACTTAAATATGACATTTCAGCCGTATCGGAGGAACGTATACTGTTTTGAAGTTGGATTTGACAGAGCGACACCAACAATGGATTCTTACACCATGCTGTATTCAGTAAGTGACTCATAGACAGACACTTATGTACCCGGATGATACATACTAAATTACGGGTACGCCTACTATTCTGATAACGACTAGACATGATCTAAATGACAGGATATTACAGAACGTTTTATCTGTGGTATATTTTTTTTGGGGGGAGGGGGAGATCCAGAGCTTCAGAAGAAGCTATACATGTATATATTAAGGTGAGTGATATATTTACATAAGTGTCTGACACGCTTCTTACTGTTTTCCTATATTGTACCATGCATGTTCTTTTTATAACATGGCCTATATATATATGCTTTAAATAAATGAATAAAATAATGCTAGCCATGATTAAGCTGATTCCAGAGTGGGCTGCTCTTACCCCAAATTACCTGTCCAAACATATCCCATGAATTGCATTAATTCCTAATGTTAATATTTTAAAGTGCCTTGAATTTTCTGATTCAAGCATAAATAAAAACATACAGGTATTGTTTTCTGATTTACATTGGGGCAACGCAGTAGAGAGAACGGCCANGACAATAAAAGTAATACAAAAATACAGTTCCATTTAAAATAAAAATTGTAGAATTGATACAAGTCGTATATTTCTATCATATACTTTACACAAACAGTTTAATACATTTAGAAATGTAGTATATTCACTGTTACTGTGTAATACACTGTATCGAAACATCGAGGCCTTTTTCAAGGCCGATATGAACCAAGTACGGCCTGTGCTATGTCATTGCAGTTTATCAATACGCAGTGATGAGGTCATTTGTGTAATGCAACAATGAATGTCAGTTTCGTCAATTGGTCCAAGTGTACATAATGTAGATATCAGTTTACGAAATGCATGTAATTTCTGTTTTGAAATCGTATGTATATACACTAGCTTCAACGGATGCCATGCCGTCCAGAACGTCTTCAATAAAAAGGGGCCGAACTTCCCTCGTTCTTTAGAAAGTGTACATTTGCATAGTTTAATACCTGCATTTATAACTGTATGTACATAACGTTATTTATTCAGGTCAATTGAAGACTGATATTTTTAAGCGGTCGACAGTTCGAAAGACACATGACTACCTTCCAATCATATGCTCTTAGTTCTTATTGGGTTCATGCACCTTCTTTCTATTTTAACGCGAGCATTTCAACACAGCGACAATAAACACTGCTTTATAATGAGTTATACAACATTTCCTGTTTGATAATCTACGTTGTAAGTCTGTTCTACAAGAGAGACGTTACAACAACGAATGACTGGTCGTTGCTGGCTTTTATGCATATAATGACAGTATATATTCTATAGCAAATTCTAAAAAGTGCAGGCTGCTGTCAAACAAATGTAATCGTTCTTTCCTTAAACGAGACGAAATCCTAAACAAGGACAATAATATTTTAATAGGCGTGATAGATACAAGATTATGCATGATAAAACGTGTTTGAACTATGTTATATAACTTACATGTACTTCAAACGCAATACTAGGATTTAATAAAAATGTTCCTGGAAATCTTATGAAACTAGCCTGGAGACGTTATGAAGTTGCTTATGTTGTACAGTAGCACAAATTCATCTCTTTACGCCTGGTCGTCGGACAACTACAACCATCTGGTAACTCGCAGTGTTTTTAATGTCGAATTTGCCAAGAAAGAATGAGTTGTTATTAACATTAGAACAAACCTATATCACAAGTCATTTGAAGCTATCATACACAATAAATTCAAATGCAAATTTACGCTAAATATCTCTTACAGTTTGTTCTAAATATACCAGCGGAAAAAAAGAAAATGTGCATGCGGAGAATTGTTATAGAACATGTATTCTCAACTGTATATACATGAAAATTCACACACATGACCGAGTATGATACATACACACTATCCGTGTGTCATTGAAAGTTTTTCCCGTGCAGTTTGCTCTTTATAGGCGTTAACCAGTTTGCACGTTTTTCTCGTCCAGCCATCCAATTCGACAATGAAAGTTTATTTTCCAACTGTTGGGTCACTTTGTTGAGACCAGTGAACAGTAAAAACAGCATTAAAACGTTTTGATTTGTGAGTAATGCTATGCCGAGGCTCAATGAAAATGACCGCCTCCGGATTATTGGTATGATTCAAGCTGGTATGGGCCAGGCCGTTGTCTCTACACGTTTTCAATTCCATCGAAACACAATCCGGGACTTGTGGAGACGACCTAAACAGTTTGACCACGTCGGCGATCGTCCTCGTGCGGGACGTCCACGTGTGACGTCACGTCAACAGGACAACCATATTCGGTTTGTCTATTTGAGAAATCGCTTCCAAGCGGCAAGTTTGACTGCACGGACAATCCCTGGGTTGCTACCAATAAGCCCGAGAACTGTACGGACCGATTGCGTGAACGAGCTATTCGTCCGCGACGTCCTGAAATCCGCCCAGTTCTTCTGCCACGTCATCATGTAGCACGTCTGGACTGGTACAGAAGGCATCTGCGACTTACTCGACGGGATTGGGCAGGTATTTTGTTTACGGACGAGTCACGAGTCCACCTGGATAGTAGTGATGGCCGTTCCAGAGTGTATCGTCGCGTTGGAGAACGTTTCCTTGACGCAGGTGTGGTACTACGACGTTCTTTCGGCGGAGGCAGCGTTATGATTTGGGGCGGCGTCACATCCAACGGGAGAACGTCTCTGGTGGTTGTTATAGCTGTGTTTATGTTAATAAATAACAAATACATTTTTCCTGGAAACCTTGTTGTTCTACGTCATACACATTTATTTTTATAACATATTTTAGGCATGCACAGTTTCTTTTTTTCGCTAGTATACATTGATTGGTTGTTCCTCTCCAAGCTATTTCTGCATCAACTGAATAGAGCTGACTTTAGATAAAATCCTCAACGAAAACAAAAACTAATTGGTATCGATCAAAATGTCTATTGTGTCATATCATAATTGGAGTTTATTGAATTTGAGTTGACACTGTGGCATTCTCGTGTTGTTGTTTTTCAAAGTTAAATGATAGATATTTGCCCTTTCAACATTGTATTTATTTGCCTCCTCGAATCTGAATTTCTGAATAGGCCGGATTTGAAATTGTTAAATAATGTGTTAAAGGGAAGGGGGAGTTAGTAAGTGTATATTCAAGTGACAAAAATGCAAAAGACATAACCAACTTATTTGCTGTGTTTGTTTTGTTTTTTTTCATAATCAGGTTCAATACTAAAAGCGGAATCGATTTATTGAAGCAAAAATCCTGTTTAATTATATTAAAGGTGTCGGTGTTAAGTCCCCTATTACTCTACATGATGTCGTCGATTCTGATAAAACGTAGCGCAGTTTCTTCAATACTAATTTAATGATTTTGTTTTCTTCTAAGGTTTCGCTAATTTCCTATCCGTCCGCTCAATAGTTAGAAAATATAGATTATCGAAACCTGTCAACGCCAGGAGTTTTTGTTTATAGGATTTCAGTTTCCAAAACTGCCTGCAAATTCTGCCTATACTGGTGTCTTCGTTAAAGACAAAATCGGAAAAGCTTACCTTCAACTATATCCAATCTCGCCTAATCACCACTTGCATGAATGCGGCAAAAAAATAATATTTTTGAAAAAGCGCAAAAACACAAATACGACAATGCAAGTGTTGTGCAATGTGCTTGCACATGTTGAGCATTGTATTGTATTGATTTTTGGATGACGGAGAAAAAAATGCATTTTTGTTTATTTTGTCAGTTCAACAGCCTGCATCACTGATGTCAATCAAAAAAAAGTTTTGGAACACAAAAGAGATACTTTATTACACCAAAAATTGTATCATATTATAAGACTCTTTCATGCACAGGGGTGTGGGATAGGGAAATTGCATCCGAGGGATTTTCACACCCTTGGGCATGAAAGAGTATGTTTCTCTTCAACCACCAGCATTAGCACAGAAACCATGAAAATGCGTTTAGACTGGCCACCATTTTGAAAATATCAATTTTTCCCCTGAGCTTTTTAAACGATTTAGTAAGCCAGATTTAGCATATCCTATATTTTGAAAAATTGTTTGCACAGAAAAGATAATCACATCTTTCTAACGTGTACGGTAAATATATCGTAAAAGG
>NW_018405307.1:339766-342528 GCF_002113885.1 Mizuhopecten yessoensis
ATCCCTGACAGCCCATCTATGTAAAACGCTTGAAACTATGATAAACAATAGACTAAAATATCACATTACTAAAAAATAACCTTATAAGTCAAAATCAAAGTGGATTCAGAAACCACAGATCAACCATAGACTCACTTGTAAGAATAACATCAGAAATTAAAAATACATTAAGTAAAAACCATCACACACTGGCAGTGTTCCTAGATCTTGAAAAAAGATCTAATCTGGCATGAAGGACTACTTAAATCACTAAAAGAAGTAGGAATAACAGGTAACATACTAAAATTTATTACCCATTTCCTACAAGATAGAAAAATTCAAGTACGGATAAATAATATACTATCAGATGAACATGCACTAGACAACGGTGTTCCACAAGGTAGTGTGATCTCACCTACCCTATTTAACATCTATATGAATAAATTAGACGCTCATCTTAAAGCAAAAAGCTACAATAAAATGCACGCCCGAATAGGACAATTTGCAGATGACACCAGCATATGGAAAAGTGGTGGAAACATAACCAATAATGGTATAATTATCCAAAGAACGTTAGATTCCATACAAGAATGGGCTGATAAATGGGGGTTCAAAATATCTAAAGAAAAAACAGTAGCCATGTCCTTTTCTAGGAGAAATAAACGACCAGATCTCTATCTAGGTAGTAAAAAAAAATAGAATACGTAAAACAAGCAAGTTACCTAGGAATGATATTCGACCAAAAACTGTCATGGGTTCCTCACATCAATAATGTAAAAGAAAACTGTAAAAAAGCTCTAAATACACTAGTATTTGTATCAGGGAAAAAATTAGGATCAAATAAAAATACACTTCTCACACTCTACAAAGCCTTAATTAGATCCAAAATAGACTACGGATGCCAAATATATAATTCAGCGTCCGATAACGCTCTTAAAACCCTAAACATAATTCAGCATAAAGCATTAAGAATAGCGCTAGGAGCAATTAAAAATACTCCAACGATTAGTCTTCTAGCTGAAAGCGGCGAATTACCACTTAAATTAAGAAAGGAGAAATTAATTCTAAAATATTGGGCTAGAACCCAAACATTAGGAACAGATTTTCCGCCCAATCAAATAGTACTAGACGCTAAGGACACTAAATATAGAAACAAACCATACGGTCATAAAAAAACACCATTTAGTCATGTAATTAATGATTTATTAAAACAACACAAATAAATTTCATCTAACCCAATACCTCCATGGTTAATAGGAAAACCAGATATTAGCACCGATATTCTAAATTCAACAAATAAAAAAGAAAATCCAACAGCAGCTAAGTCTATAGCTTTGTCTTTAATAGATGATAAATATAAAAAATATACCTAAATATTACACAGACGGATAAAAAACCCGGATAACAATAGAGTAGGACTAGGGATATATTCATTAGAAAATAATACAGCAATATCCGTAAGACTAACTGATAACTGTTCTGTATATACTAGTGAATTAATAGCTATAGGACTAGCTCTTAGAATTATTGAACAAGAAAAACCCGAACAAGGAGCCGTAATTCTAACTGACAGCCTATCTTCACTGCAATCAATAGAAACCAAAAACAGTACAAGAACCACCGTACTTAATTATATTTTAAATACAGTTCAATCTCTTACAAATTAAGGAATCCCCGTAAAATTCGAATACGTACCAGCCCAGCCCATATAGACATTCCCGGAAATGAAAAGGCCGATAAATTAGCCAAAAAGGCACTTAAACAGGAAACAATTCAGTGTGCAGTTGATTTATCTAAAGAAGAGGCATACTCTCTAATAAACAAAGCCGTTGACAATAAATGGATAAATACATGGTGTGAGGTAGGACCAAACAATGTACTACGTACTATAATAAATGAACCAATCAAAAAAACTAAACTATATGGCCATAGTAAAATGGAAGACGTTATTATAACAAGATTAAGACTAGGTACAACCAAACTAAATGGAAACATTAGTATTATGAAAAAAGATATTTCTCCAATATGCCCCAATTGTAAAGAAAATGAAACAATAGATCACATTTTTTTTTGCACTGTCATTTACATAAAGAAGAAAGAAAAGAATTAAGGAAAGAACTAATCAATATCAAGATTAAAATCACGTCAATTAATGAACTCCTAGCTAACAAAGAATCCGAAAGATTAATACATAAAATTCTGATAAAAAATTTAAGCAAAACAGATTATTTGGACAGGATATAGAATCATGGATCTAAAATCACTGATCAAAGGGAAATAACTCTTATTAAATGTTTTACTCCTTACCATAAGCTATGAAATGTAACGCAATCTCCTTAATTTTTATATCAGTTATTGGTAGTTATTTTAACATCAAATAAAGGAAGATAAAAAGGCTCTTAATATTCTTTGATCATTTATATCTAATAGAACTAGATTCTAAAAACCAAAAAATACCAATTCACCTACTCTACAAATCAACAAACAAAACAATATACCCTCGAGGCCCTTAGAACAAGGGAAATAACTCAAAAGTGACTTAGCGAAAATCGTTTATAGCAATATATATCTCATACATCCTGCAGGTGGGAAAGTCACTTTAAAAACAAGGGATGGAAGTAGGATAAAAAGTCAAGTCTTAATTAAGGATACTTAAATAGGAAAAACAAACATAAAACAAACCAACTCTCGGTTGTTATGTGATAGCTGCAACGTATGTGTTCTGGCCACGTGTGGGGTGTTCCGTTTGTTTGTAAAAAAAGGGACGAGTCAGCCACCCCACA
>NW_018405307.1:343543-343910 GCF_002113885.1 Mizuhopecten yessoensis
AGAATAGTGGGATAAACGAATAATGAACTAAAAAACAATATCTGTGTATCTGACACAGTGAATAGTGTAATAACATCAATATCCAATCACACAAGATAATAATATATAAAAACCATGATTACGTGCTCGGTTGTTATAGGATAGCTGCAACGTATGTGTTCTGGCCACGTGCGGGTTGTTCCGTTTGTTTGTAAGAAGGGTCGAGTCAGCCACCCCACAGCAATCCTATGGCTAATCGAATTTAACAACATTATATATATATGTATACATGTACACATACACATGAACACATATATATGTACCGCCGGGGAGCAATGTACAATCTGAAGCGGTTTACCGCTCCTAGACTGTACAAAGCTTAAACGGT
>NW_018405307.1:345119-345451 GCF_002113885.1 Mizuhopecten yessoensis
CTCTGCTGGATAGCCGATACATCCGGTAGTTAAGCGGACGTAAAACCTATCAATCAATCAATCAATCAATGTTGGATACTTATTTTGTTGCGCAGCTAAAAGAACCAGTGTACTGCGCTGTAGCGTACCAATATCTGAAAACAACCCAATATGTGAAAACAGGAAAAACTGTATTGAATTCATTAATTACTGTGTTTAAATTACTTATTATGGAAACTTACTCTAATGTGAACCATCCAAACTAATTAAATCCACTAATAAGCAAAAACAATATTAAGATTTTGTTGTTCACTTTTCACGAATTGGGTTGCACATGATAGGACAAATCATAT
>NW_018405307.1:345921-346406 GCF_002113885.1 Mizuhopecten yessoensis
AATAGGGTGTTATATATTGTATTTATTGTATCAATTGTATACCTATGTACTGCAACACACTTTAGAGTGGCTTATTCTAGTTAGATAGGGTGCTGTATATTATATTTATTGTATCAATTGTATATCTATGTACTGCAACACACTTTAGAGTGGCTTATTCTAGTTAGAAAGGGTGATGTATATTGTATTTATTGTATCAATTGTATTCCTATGTACTGCAATACACTTTAGAGTGGCTTATTCTAGTTATATAGGGTGCTATATATTATATTTATTGTATCAATTGTATACCTATGTACTGCAACACACTTTAGAGTGGTTTATTCTAGTTATATAGATTGCTATATATTGTATTTATTGTATCAATTGTATACCTATGTACTGCAACACACTTTAGAGTGGTTTATTCTAGTTATATAGGGTGCTGTATATTATATTTTTTGTATCAATTGTATACCTATGTACTGCAACACACTTTAGAGTGG
>NW_018405307.1:346736-348034 GCF_002113885.1 Mizuhopecten yessoensis
GATTGTATACCTATGTACTGCCATATACTTTAGAGTGGCTTATTCTAGTTAGATAGGGTGCTGTATCAAATGCTGTATATTATTTTCTAGAAAACCTAGGAAATACGGTAAAAAAAAATAAGTTATTTATTGAGTCCATGTTCAGTCAAACATGAACGGCTTAATGATCTCAGTATCACTGCGAGAAACTGTATCTATACACTCGGATAGCTTTGATAAATTATTCCTGAAAAGAAAACATAATCTTGCACTTTTATGAAACAAAATAGAGATTAAAGATAAAAAAATATCAACTACAGTGTTATGATTTAAAAAAAATCAGCGGGTTTAGTCCGAGATTCGCAACATGAACTTCAGTTTGTTATACTTCTATCTTACCGAATGAGCTACCTGGTAGTTAGAATCTGGCAAAATTGTGCTGCAGTTACAAGTCACTTTTAAGGAATAGACATGCATGGAAAGTTCAGAAACATGTGTTGATGTTGAAAGTAAATTAGCATTGTCATCAATACTGCAAAGCCAATTATTCGCCTCTGTGATCTTTTGGAATTTATTTGAAAAGCTTTAGTAAACATAAATTGTTATGCAATAACACAAATCGTTTGTGCCTAGCATTGACACGACGTAATTTTCCGGTTGAAGGATTGTATATCATAAGGAACGAGAATGAATATTTAAACACCTTAAATAGATGTTAAAATGTTTTAACACTAGCAGCATGATCACTTTATATATTCTAACGGTATGGTCCAATCCTATATGTAGTGTTTGACCAGTTTCGAAAAATCTTATAAAGTTTATTTGAAAGTTACAAGTTAGAACCAGCGCCATTATAAATAACGGAAAATTTACACAGAGGCCACTGAGAACATACACGAAGAAGAGTACCAGACGTTCTGGTAAAGTAAGCGTCTTCTGTTTCACTGACGATACATGCCATGTAGATCGAAGTCAATATTGTAAATGTGACGTCATCAAAGTATGATATGAGGTAGTAACTTTGATATCACAAGATACACTTTTATCACATAACGTACTGTGTTATCCAGTGAATTATATTTAAAAATATGACATGGGTATATCATATACCCATGCCATATATTTTCTGTGATTAATTGAAAGTTTCAATTGCTTCCATTGTGACGTCATACACTTACGCACTGGAGTCAAAATGGCGGCTTTTTATTTCAAGGTTGCTTGAAAATTGTCGTTTACACGAAGGAATGAATCAAATCTTGATTATTTGAAAAAAAAAAAAAAATATTTAACATTCGTTTTCATTTCATATGAAATTTATG
>NW_018405307.1:348736-349215 GCF_002113885.1 Mizuhopecten yessoensis
AAATTACAATTTCTATTTTTCATTTCATATAGAGGATCTTAAAATTTTATTTATCAGATACAAACGTACCATTCAGAATTTGAAAAGAAAATCAAACACAATATAATGTTCTCAGCTGACTATATAGTTAAAACCAAAGTACTCCCATCATAGTAATGTCATTCCGCGCAGTGCAAAGAAGTTCCAGAGTTTGTTATCTTTTTATGCATAATGAAAAGTTTTTAATGCGATGAAAAATGTGCGATGAAAATAACAAAATTAACATTTCAAATTCATTTAAAATAACAGTAAATGTTGTTTTTTTCTCTTAAAAAATCAAAAATTCATGAAATAAAGCACTTCTAATTGATCGACAGTAAGTACACATCAAATGTTCACCCAAATCTAACAAGAAAGACAATGGAAAAATCATCCATAATATCGTACCTTTAAATGTAGAAGGTATTCAAGGAAAACAAATACGTTAACACTCTCACGTG
>NW_018405307.1:353777-363397 GCF_002113885.1 Mizuhopecten yessoensis
GTGAATAGATTACCTCTAGACATATCCTACAAAGGGTACATGGCATGCATGCATATTTTATTGGATTGCAATAACTGATTAGCGAAATTTCATCAACGTTACAAATATTAAATATCATTTCCATATTCATTCCTATATCCTGATGAATATATTTGGGCTGGTATGATAGACAACATATACATGCATGTTAAGGCCGTCAGAAACTGAACTAGCATTCGAGAATACATCTTACAGACCCTTTCCTCCCTTTTCCAATATTAAGCTTTATTATTGCGATTTGTTTAGTTAATATCTTGGTGATTGCCTTCAATGGGTTTTTAAATACTAAATACATAACTTCAATTTAATTCTCTTCCAAAGCAAATGTTCATGGACATCTGCAAAATATTTAAGCTCGAACACTTTAAGAATTCCTGTCGCACTGCACTGTGCTGTTATTTCTTCCTAACTGTAGAACAGTTGGGTCATGACACTTTGCTCAATCNCCAGAACTCGAATCCGGGTGTAGCCCTGCAGTGTTGTTTTCTACACTCAAAACACTGTTGTTAATTGTACTGTATGTCGTCTTTACAGTTTTGGCAGTGGTGGGGGAATTCTTAAATAGGGTATATGTTTAGTCCGATACGCATATTCGAAATAATGACACATGTTCAAGTACTGCGATACAACTTTTCTTGATATGATATAGTATACTACAATTATTTGTCAATCAATACTATTTCATCTTTCGCTCTTGGTTCGTCTTCATGCTGTACTTTATATGAAAAAACAAAATCGACGGACGCTATACTTTTGTTTTATAATAAAATCCTTCATGTTATAACTGTTCACAATATGGCACCTAAGATTATCTGCCTTTAATTTGAAACAATTTAATTGGAAGTGATTGAACCGTGTTCTGTCCTGTTAGTTAGTACTATTTGTATCAATGTTTAACGACCAATCAACGCAAGATAGGTCACCAGGGCCAGCAAATGGTCGATACAAACAAAGGCTGAATCAAATCTCCGAGGTGTGGACAAGGAGAAAGAACAAAGAGGAATAAAAGGAAAAAAAGATGGACAAAGGGAAAGGATAAAGCACAAAACAATATATACACTATACACATGGGACTCTGGGGATTTACTACGCCCTACTGCCCCCAGGGCGGCCACACTCAATGCTTATACAAAATTGAGTCCCTTTGGCCCAATGATGCTCCAGACTAAACTGGGAAGCAATCGGATTTTAAAAGGGTTTAGCTCTATTTCCCCTAATGGGCCCGCCCTTCTGCCCCCTGGGAGACCACACCCACTGCTTATACAAAAATGAGTCCAATGGCCCAATGATGCTTCAGACTAATTGAGGATAAAATCCCTTAATCCCTATGATAGAAGGATTTTCAAGGTTTTACATCTATTTCCCTTGTTGGGCACCGTCTCTCCGCCTCCATGGGGGTAATACACACTGACTATACAAAATTGGTTCCCCTTCACCCAAGGATGCTTCATACCAAATTTGGACAAAATCCTGTCATTCGTACATAAGAAGAAGGTATTTGTAGAATTTGCTATGTTTCCCCTATTGGGCCCCGCCCTTCTGCCCCTCGGGGGTCACACTCACTGCTTATACAAAATTGAGTCCCCTTGGCCCAAGGATACTCCATACTAAAATAGGATAAAATCCCTTAATCCCTATGGTAGAAGATGGATTTTAAAGGTTTACCTCTATTTCCCCTATTGGGCCCGCCCTTTTGCCCCCTTGGATACCACACCCACTGCTTATACACAATTGGTTTCCCTTCACCCAAGGATGCTTCATGCCAAATTTGGACAAAATCCTGTCATTCGTACATAAGAAGAAGGTATTCGAAGAATTTGCTATGTTTCCCCTATTGGGCCCCGCCCTTCTGCCCCTCGGGGGTCACACTCACTGCTTATACAAAATTGAGTCCCCTTGGCCCAAGGATACTCCATACTAAATTAGGATAAAATCCCTTAATCCCTATGGTAGAAGATGGATTTTAAAGATTTACCTCTATTTCCCTTATTGGAACCCGCCCTTCTGCCCCCTTCGAGACCACACTCATTGCTTATACAAAATTGAGTCCCCTTGGCCCAAGGATACTCCATACTAAAATAGGATAAAATCCCTTAATCCCTATGGTAGAAGATGGATTTTAAAGATTTACCTCTATTTCCCTTATTGGAACCCGCCCTTCTGCCCCCTTGGAGACCACACTCATTGCTTATACAAAATTGAGTCCCCTTGGCCCAAGGATACTCCATACTAAAATAGGATAAAATCCCTTAATCCCTATGGTAGAAGATGGATTTTAAAGGTTTACCTCTATTTCCCCTATTGGAACCCGCCCTTCTGCCCCCTTGGAGACCACACTCATTGCTTATACAAAATTGAGTCCCCTTGGTAAAAGGATGCTTCAGACTAAATTTGGACCAAATCCTGTAATTCCTAAAGAAGAAGAATGATTTTGAAGAATTTGTTATGTTTCCAGGGGGGCTACACTCGCAGTTTTTACGAAATCATTTTATTCCTACAGAAGGTTTATAAAGAATAATTTGATATGTTTCCCCTATTGGGCCCGACCCTCAGGACTCTGTGGGGCCAGACCCACCGTTTATACAAAATTGATACCCTTGGCCAAAGGATGTACCAGACAAAGAAAGGATAAGATCCCTTAATCCCTATGGTAGAAGAAGGATTTTGAAGGTTTTACCTCTATTTCTCCTTTTGGGCCCCGTCACTCAGGCCCCTGGGGGCCAGAACCACCGTTTAAACACAATTTAGTCCACTTGGCCTAAGGATGATCCAGACTAAATTAGGATAAAGTCCTTAATTCCTACGGCAGGAGAAGGATTTTGAAGGTTTTACCTGTATTTCCCCTATTGGGCCCCGCCCCTCTGCCCGAAAGATGGCCACACCCACCATTTATACAAGTTTGAGTCCCCTTCACCCAAGGATGCTCCAGACAAAATTAGGAAAAAATCCTTAAATCCGTACGGTAAAAAAAGGATTTTAAAGGTTTTACCTCTGTTTCCGCTATTGGACGCCGCCCCTCTGCCTCCAGGGGCCTCCAAGTAGCGTTTTAAAGGAAAAGTTGACGGACGGACGACGAACGCTGCGGTATGGCATAAGCTCGCCATGGTCCTTTGGACCAGGTGAGATAAAAATGATACTGACGAAGCAATCGTTTGACCGAAGTAGCAATATAGCGGGGAAAGATACATTCACTATACATTCTTTAACTATAAATACAGTGTAAATGACATTGATTCATTAGCTGGAATATAACATTGAGTTTTCTACATTTCATAGCAAACTGAATTCAAACTCAATTACTTTGAGTTCATATTTATAGTGTGTTTCATTTAATTTTTGTCAACGATAACAAAAGGATATCTATTTATTCTAATATTAATATTAATTGAAAAAAAAAAAAAATAACGTGAAAAACGACGGAAGGAAGCACAAGTTTGCAAATTATGTTTGGAGATGCAGAAAGTCAAAATGAGTAAACATGGTCCATTTAGTCTATTACAGGGCTCATAATTCGTATTAAAAATTAAAATAATGAAAAATCCAAAAGAATTCAGAAACAAAATGTAGAAAACAAAAAAGGGGCAGGTGCTTAGAAAACCATTGATAAGGTCACAAATTCACAAAAAGGTTTTGGAACAGTAGAATATTTAAACTGACACTAGTTTACACTACTAGATAAATACTTTGGAAGTGATACTCCACCAGAATAGTCAGTCACGTTATTATATAAAAAATAGAGATAGGAAGATATTAAGAACCTTGTAGGAGTGACACTTGTAGTTGCAGAAAAAATACAATTGTTTATAGCGCCATATGGCCAATAGACCAATGTCTAGATTTATTCCCATAATAAATGCATATCCACTTACCTGGACAGGGGGAATCAGACTATTTACAAAGGTAGTGACGTCAATCAGTGTCATTGAATATGGAATCCTGCTGTTCAGCTCACAAAGTCCAGTGAATTTGTTGTAGTTGAATGAAAGGCAGACATTTGCATGTTGAAAACACTCATTAAAACATTCACGATATCCCTTGTTGGAGAAAGTTTTAATGGTGTATCCAGCTAACTTTCCTGGTCTTACTTTGCTGAAACAATCTTTCAAATCACTGCATGTTGAGTTAGTGAGGGAAAACAAACAAACAAGAATGGAAGTAACAAGAATGCAAGAGATGATTGAATTCATGGTTTGTTCAAAGGAATGTTTCGAAGCAGTAGCAGTCACCTCATATACCAAGCGCGCACTGATCAATAGAAGGGTAAACTAACAGATAACAAGATCAGATTGAACAAGTCATCTTCGATTTTCTCCATTACATGCCTGGTTGCATATAGTATGGTTAACATCTATTTTTGAACAGAGGATCCTTATCTAGTATGTAGAAATTGATTAGATACTTTAGACTGGAAATTTTCACTGAAAGATAATTTTCACTTTTTTCGCCTCCCTTATTGAGAGCGAATTTGTCATTACAGTTGTAAACAACATGATATTTACATGTATAGTAATTAAATGTAAATCGCGAATTATATATAAGGCGAAAATTGATTTAACTGCCGAAGGCGAAAATATGATTTTGCAACAATTTGCCGGTGTAGATTATTAATGTGTATTCTTGTTAGCTTTGAATCGAGAATGCTTTAAGTTGATGTAAATCTTCTCCGTGTATTCCACTTCTTCAGTAAATAGTGTCTAAATACCGCCATGGCCTGTGTTTTTTGATCTTCTGACTCACGCTTGTATATCTCGCTCGCTGAGGTGGCTAGGTTTGGGGTCGGTAGGATTGGCGTTCTGTTTCTTTATAAGAGCATACCGAAATATTTTAATGGTAACAACGGCCGGTGTGAAGAGTTACATTACGTGTTATATGTTGCCCTTATTTTTTTCATCCGGGAGTAGCAATCATATGGGGAAACGCAACGTTTACCCAAGAACCACGGACAAATGTGTTTCAACACTTACATTTACATATACTGAAAACAAACTTCACAGTTTCTGATTACTGAGATATTCTCAGTACAAAACACCAAGTAGATATTTTCTTTTGAATTGTTCTCGCGATATTGAGATGTGACTTTATCAACGGTTTCTAGGGAAACTGATAAAAAAACAATATAAACCAATAATAATATACTAACGCGAAAATGATTAATTTGAATAACAATTTATACACATTTTCTATCTTATTGAGATGGCGTTACATATTTTGGATGAATATTGAAGAAAACTGCCGTTCTCTAAATCTCTGAGAACAGTGGCAATTCAGTGTGGTCTACCTAGATAATCTATAGATTCAGTGTACAACAAATATTTATCAATAATTAGACCATCTTTATATAATTTTACCATAGAGAAAAATAGGCATGATAACATTTTGAGACATTGAGATTAACGTCAAAATAACTTAAGAGACATAATTATCGAAAGCTTAGTGTATTGCAAATAGTTTACAATGTAACTGTTAAGTATAAACAATGTTGAGAAATTAAACTTAACAAGTGAATAAGTACACTTGGCTTTTAAGAAAAGGCAAAAAATCAAATTGAAGGATTAATTATAATGCTGGTTTATTATTTAGATTATTCATGTTATGATAACTACGGAAGGCCTACGGAATGAAAAAAGGACATCACAGGAAACAAATGCCCCGCATGCGTTGAAATGAATAACTATTCTTGCTTTATATATTTTGTATATATACTTTACGAAGGTAGAATAATGGATATTGAAATTTTGCTGAATTATATTTTATTGATACTGTGGACCTAACAACTTATCATAGAAACTTTCTTGATAAGTTGTTTTTAACGACAGATATTCCTGGTTTAATGTTTATAATAATTTAAATCATAAAGCGTTATAACTTAAACCTTTAAGGAAACAGACAAAAACAATCGCTTTCCTCTGCTGATGACATACATGTACGTGCATGAACCTACCTTTGACACATGTTGTATGTCCTGAACTCAAAACAACACACGATTTAGATGTCGAACAAGGATTTGAAGAGCAAATGTCATCCAGCTGGTGATGAAAATACACAAATTTAATACAAATAATTAGCGCTTCAATTAAGAAAACAAAAAATAAGACAATACCTTAGTGTCAACAAAGCATTATTCGAACTCAAAATCGATAAAACTCAGGCAACATGTAAACAAAGACAAATATTCACACGACAACCCTTGTTTTTTTTAAAAAGAACAAGACAAGGTATTCCTCAAATCGAGAACTCAGTAGGAGACAAGTCTCGCTTTTTAGCATAATCAAAACCATCCATCTTCATATCACACAAAGAAAACGCATATTTACATAACCTGACCTTAAGGGACATTAGGTAACAATGTGTGGTAAGTTTGTCCGTCAGCAGTCGAAATATACCCTTGAAGCTTCTGTAACCCCTAAATGAGCTATTGATTCTTGTGTTTTACAGGTTATGTATATTTGGCATATATTTTAGCCCTTCATATTTCAGGGGAAAGGTAATATGACCTTTGAAATTGTTAAATGCCAAAGGTTAACTAAAACGTTTTGATCTAAAATGTGTATGTATCTAAAGATTAACTGAGGGACACATATATGTTTTATATACAACGGGTATTCATAAGTTCCGTGTACCCTGCTATTTCCAATTTAAGCGAAAATTATCTTCATGTATGCAAAATTGGTATTAAATGTTTAATAAGCTTACCATAGACAAATTGCTTCTCACATTACCCAAGCTCTCATAAAGCATGAAATCAATACTAAGAACCTGTCACCAGATAGCATGTCATTAGAACTTTCTAATAAGGTTTTGAATACTTTATCACAATCAATTCAAACATACAACTATATACCTGCCAGGTTGTAATGGTGTATCCAGCTTACTTTCCTGGTCGTACTTTGCTGAAACAGTCTTTCAAATCAATGCATGTTGTGTAAGAGAGGAAAACCTGACAAACAAGTAAGGATACACAAAGCAGACAGGGGAAGGACGAATTCATTGTTTGTACAGAGGATTTTTTTTCGGAGAAGTAAAAGTTGCATCAGAAGCAAGAAACGCAATGATCAACAGAGGAGTAAAATAACAGATAGACAAGACAATGTTGAACAAGTCATCTTCAATGTTTTCCATTTCATGCTTGGTAAACCATAAACAACAAATAAAGTAGAATTGATAGGGTTGGTACTTTAAAATAAAGGTAGAAACTTTGTCGTGCGTTTTTTGTAATTCAACACAACGGAAAATGGGAATGTGATGGTGAATTCATTTTTCAATTTGTATAGCTTTCAAATAAAAACATGAGGTATTGCATTATAGATTTCAAACAGAATATATTTGCACTTTTCGAACTTAGAAAAAAACAAAACTTCGGGAAAACATGAACGAAGATGAAGGGCAGATAGTCCGGAAGGTTTGTAATTTAGAACGGGGATAGCGGCACTAACAAAGATAGGCACACATATGAGTATGGTAATGCCAACAATAAAATAAAACAGCCTGTATCAAATGTTATGACTCGAAAAAACACTTTTGAATACAGATAAGAAAAATGAAAATCGTCACAATAAGCGTATAGCTTGGTAGTACACGTTTTGTTTTCATGCCTGATAAGCTTTTTCAGTAAATTCAGCTTCATATAGAAATAAAAGAAATCCACCACAATATGTTTCTAAGCAGTTTACAACCATACATGTTCAGCTTAGTAAATTCTGACTGCCAATAAGTTAGCGTATATGCCATGAGAAAAAGCTTGGCGCATTGATACCTGTTTCAAATCTGGCGCTGTTCACGCTTCAGCGAGATAACTGGTCGACGGTAGCAATTGTTTGGTTACGTCAACATCTAGAAACATTTGGGATCCATCATGTCTGATTATAAAACAAAGGAATGCTGGCAAACTTCTTTTTCCAAGGGAAGCACATTCAAAATTCTTTGACTGTAAAGTAAACAATGACGGCTTCCTTTTGTGAAATTCAACCGTGTCACTTCAACAGCAGTGTGATAAAGCGTGTACATAACGACCGTAATAAACTAATAACTATAATACAAATGTTTGAAGTGGTACTAATGTTAAAAATTGAAAAGCGATGAAAAGAAGACAAATATTGTTGTTCACTGCGTATTTTCTTTTACCGTAGTATCGATGTAGATTCATTGGAACTAAAAAAAAACAGCAACCACGGCTTTTGTAATTACCATCGTAGTTACACACTTCGACTGTTTGGTTTTTTTTGAATAGCATTTGAACATTATTCATTGAGTAAACATAAAGATTGACCTTCATGTTGACGGCGATTACGCTAGTATGAATCCAGTTGTCAACAAACATATTATTTTTGTTCGTTCCTAACTGCGTCATAAAGAATACGTTTGTTGCTTTCCAAATGCGTTTATAGTACCGTATACGCCGTCAAAATGAAGGTCATTCCTTTCATTTTTATCGGTTGTCTCTCTTCAAAAACAATCTGGTAATAAGAGAACGATTGATCGCTTGGCTTTAACGTCCTTTTAACAGCCAAGGTCATTTGAGGACGTGCCTCCAAGTGTGTTGTGTATGCATGCATGCAGGTACATCGTTAATGTATAATTGTGTGCCGGATACAGTATTTGCCTTCTTGTGATTACACGGATCTAATGCCAACTTTATAACTCAATAATAACGCCAAAAGAGAGGTGTTGCGGAGCAAGGCGCTAGGAAATAAAAGGTATTTAGAATTAAAAGGAAGTATTGCGATAGCATATAGTACAATGGGTGCAGCAGATTTATTTTGTTGCTTTAAAGTTTCCAAGCAGAGGGCACAAAAACACATCTCCAATTCTGTAGGGGGTTCCCACATAACGATACATGCATTGGTTAGGAGCAGGCTTGTTGTTTTCTCGATCTCCAACAATGTGTTACAATGATAGTTAGAAGGTTGGATACTAACTAGAGAAAGACGTTTTGATAATGTCTCGACAAGAAACAGGGTTATCATAGAATGGTCTGGTGTGGTTTACAAGTGTTTCGTCTTTCGTCCATGGTTCCCAAGCTAGCTTAGTTCTGTTTGTAAGAACGAAGGCGTTTTCTTTAACCTCTGCAGGCTTTAAGGAAAAAAGACTTTCTGTATCGAACTGCACTTCTTTAAAAGTCGACAAATGTGATGTATCCCGCATACTCAGGGATTTTTAGGAAGTCAAAATTGATATGCTGTAACATGTTTTATCCTTATATTTTCTCTTCACTTCCAACAGTATACCAATCTGTTTTATTCCTAGCGTTAGCCTTGAACGTTTGCCCAAGTGCGAAAGGCAATGACTTATGTTACTAGCCAGGGACATACCGACGTCCTTAAAATTGGTAGCTGTACTTCCCTGCTTAACAATAAGCATTTACCGTTATTGAAACAAATGGTTGAACCGTCGTTAGTATAATGCGATCGGATGGAATATTGTGCTTGAGTTCCTTTGGCATGGTATTTCAATGAGATAGCACTCTAAAGTCGGCATCATATTCGCGTTATCGCAAGGGGACAAATCGACAGCATACAGTGAACAGTGTCTAAATAGCGTTATGGCCTATGCTTTTGATCTTCTGACTCGCACTTGAACCGCTC
>NW_018405307.1:363563-364171 GCF_002113885.1 Mizuhopecten yessoensis
TTAACCTCTGCAGGCTTTAAGGAAAAAAAGACTTTCTGTATCGAACTGCACTTCTTTAAAAGGCGACAAATGTGATGCATCCCGCATACTCGGGGATTTTTAGGAAGTCAAAATTGATATGCTGTAACATGTTTTATCCTTATATTTTCTCTTCACTTCCAACAGTATACAAATCTGTGTTATTCCTAGCGGTAGCATTGAACGTTTGCCCAAGTGCG
Source organism: Mizuhopecten yessoensis (assembly GCF_002113885.1). Taxonomy (NCBI): domain Eukaryota; kingdom Metazoa; phylum Mollusca; class Bivalvia; order Pectinida; family Pectinidae; genus Mizuhopecten; species Mizuhopecten yessoensis. The sequence goes on from NW_018405307.1 coordinate 363,782, forward strand.
AAAGGCAATGACTTATGTTACTAGNAAATCTTTGATTTTGGCAGTTAAGGTTTGTTAGTGCTATTTATAAACAAGTACTGGATGATTGTTTCTGAAATTTTATATGAAGGTTCCCCACGGTCCTTTTTTGTTTATGTTTTATTTTTTAGACTGACCAGATAAACAAAATGGTTGACAGGCGGCCATCTTTGATTTTTGACAATGAAGATTTGTTTTCGTTATATCTCAGGAATTATTTGAGGGATCTTTCTCAAATTTGATATATATGTTACCCTTGGTCCCTTATTATGCATGTGTTTTTAGACTGATCATTCAAACAGAATGGCCATAGGAAGAACTTAATAGATCTTTATCATATTGCAATGATGGGTTTTGTCTCTTTCACATGAA
>NW_018405308.1:0-168 GCF_002113885.1 Mizuhopecten yessoensis
ATCTACTGGTGGACTATCAGTACCCGAGGTTGGCTGTAACCTTGTTTCTCCTGGTGGACTATCAGAACCCGAGGTTGGCTGTAACCTTGTATTTACTGGTGGATTATCAGTACCCTAGGTTGGCTGTAATCTTGTATCTACTGGTGGACTATCAGTACCCGAGGTTGG
>NW_018405308.1:1658-1855 GCF_002113885.1 Mizuhopecten yessoensis
ATCCCGGTGTTGACCGTAAACTTGTATCTTCTGGTGGGGTATCAGTACCCTAGCTAGGTTGGCTGTAATCTTGTATCTACTGGTGGACTACCAGTACACTAGATTGGCTGTAATCTTGTATCTACTGGTGCACTATCAGTACACTAGGTTGCCTGTAATCTTGTATCTACTGGTGGACTATCAGTACCCGAGGTTGG
>NW_018405309.1:0-168 GCF_002113885.1 Mizuhopecten yessoensis
GCGTTTTTGGTTTGTGTTCTATGAATCGTATACCAAACCAATTTGTTTCTGCCTATTTGGTTTGTCCTCTATGGATTGTCTACCACAACAAATTGTTTCTGCCGCTTTGATTTGTGTTTTAGTGATTGTCTACCACAACAATTTGTTTCTGCCTATTTGGTTTGTGCT
>NW_018405309.1:1092-4643 GCF_002113885.1 Mizuhopecten yessoensis
CGCCTATTTGTTTTGTGTTCTAGAAATCGTCTACCACAACAATTTATTTCTGCCTATTTGGTTTGTATTTTAGGGATTGTCTTCCACAACAAATTGTTTCTGCCTATTTGGTTTGTGTTTTAAGGATCGTCTACCACAACAATTTGTTATTTCTGCCTATTTGGTTTGTATTCTAGGGATTGTCTACCACAGCAAATTGTTTCTGCCTATTTGGTTTGTGTTCTAGGAATCGTATACCACAACAATTTGTTTCTGCCTATTTAGTTTGTATTCTAGGGATTGTCTACCACAACAATTTGTTTCTGCCTATTTGGTTTGTGTTCTAGGAATCGTTTGTTCATCAGCAATCACCCTCCCACAAACATCTGGGTTAAATTTAATGTATTCTTCCTCTGTCACAATTCCACTTTGTATGAGTTGTAGTGTGTTAACCTCATGCACAGACAAACTAACACACACCTATGAGATTTGAGCTAAGGTAATATGGCACGTTGAAGTTGATGCTACCTCATGTGCAGTCACACTCAGGCGGGAAATGTTAACACGCTTGTGACTGACGTCGATGTATCAATTTGTTTCAGATGCAAACCTGCAAGTTATGATTAAATGAACATTTGCAATAAATGAAAGCTGTAAATCTACTTGGTTTCTATGCTTAAGCTATGTAGAACAGCTCATATATTAATATTAACAAAGCAACTGTTTGTCTAAAAGGTCCAAAGACTTCGTTGTGGTAAATGTACGAGAACTGTTTCACAGATAACTTGACTGTTCTGTGCTAGACATTATATAGTAGTATTTGACTTGATCAAACACCTGTTTTCTGTTTGGTGTCTACTCTATAAGTTTAATGTATGTAGGAGTATTAGCATTGATCAAACACCGGTTTTCTATTTGGTGTCTACTCTATAACTATAAGTTTACTGTATGTAGGAGGATTAGCTTTGATCAAACACCTGTTTTATGGTTTGGTGAATACTCTATAAGTTTAATGTATGTAGGAGTATTAGCCTTGAACAAACACCTGTTTTCTGTTTGGTGTCTTCTCTATAAGTTTACTGTATGTAGGAGTATTAGCCTTGATCAAACTCCTGTTTTCTGTTTGGTGTCTACTCTATAACTATAAGTTTACTGTATGTAGGAGTATTAGCCTTGATCAAACTCCTGTTTTCTGTTTGGTGTCTAATCTATAAGTTTACTGTATGTAGGAGTATTAGCATTGATCAAACACCGGTTTTCTATTTGGTGTCTACTCTATAAGTTTAATGTATGTAGGAGTATTAGCATTGATCAAACACCTGCTTTCTATTTGGTGTCTACTCTATAACTATAAGTTTACTGTATGTAGGAGTATTAGCCTTGATCAAACACCTGTTTTCTATTTGGTGTCTACTCTATAACTATAAGTTTAATGTATGTAGGAGTATTAGCCTTGAACAAACACCTGTTTTCTTTTTGGTGTCTACTCTATAAGTTCACTGTATGTAGGAGTATTAGCCTTGATAAAACACCTGTTTTCTGTTTGGTGTCTACTCTATAAGTTTACTGTATGAAGGAGTATTAGCCTTGATCAAACACCTGTTTTCTATTTGGTGTCTACTCTATAACTATAAGTTTAATGTATGTAGGAGTATTAGCCTTGAACAAACACCTGTTTTCTGTTTGGTGTCTTCTCTATAAGTTTACTGTATGTAGGAGTATTAGCATTGATCAAACACCGGTTTTCTATTTGGTGTCTACTCTATAAGTTTACTGTATGTAGGAGTATTAGCCTTGATCAAACTCCTGTTTTCTGTTTGGTGTCTACTCTATAAGTTTACTGTATGTAGTAGGATTAGCATTGATCAAACACCTGTTTTCTGTTTGGTGTCTACTCTATAACTATAAGTTTACTGTATGTAGGAGTATTAGCATTGATCAAACACCGGTTTTCTATTTGGTGTCTACTCTATAACTATAAGTTTAATGTATGTAGGAGTATTAGCCTTGAACAAACACCTGTTTTCTGTTTGGTGTCTACTCTATAAGTTCACTGTATGTAGGAGTATTAGCCTTGATCAATCACCTGTTTTCTGTTTGGTGTTTACTCTATAAGTTTAATGTATGTAGGATTAATAGCCTTGATCAAACACCTGTTTTCTGTTTGGTGTCTACTCTATAAGTTTACTGTATGTAGGAGGATTAGCCTTGATCAATCACCTGTTTTCTGTTTGGTGTTTACTCTATAAGTTTAATGTTTGTAGGAGTTTTAGCATTGATCAAACACCTGTTTTATGGATTGGTGTCTACTCTATAAGTTCACTGTATGTAGGAGTATTAGCCTTGATCAAACGCCTGTTTTCTGTTTGGTGTTTACTCTATAAGTTTAATGTATGTAGGAGTATTAGCCTTGAACAAACACCTGTTTTCTTTTTGGTGTCTACTCTATAAGTTCACTGTATGTAGGAGGATTAGCATTGATCAAACACCTGTTTTATGGATTGGTGTCTACTCTATAAGTTCACTGTATGTAGGAGGATTAGCCTTGATCAAACACCTGTTTTCCGTTTGGTGTCTACTCTATAGGTTTACTGTATGTAGGAGTATTAGCCTTGAACAAACACCTGTTTTCTTTTTGGTGTCTACTCTATAAGTTCACTGTATGTAGGAGTATTAGCCTTGATCAAACGCCTGTTTTCTGTTTGGTGTTTACTCTATAAGTTTAATGTTTGTAGGAGTATTAGCATTGATCAAACACCTGTTTTATGGATTGGTGTCTACTCTATAAGTTCACTGTATGTAGGAGTATTAGCCTGGATCAAACACCTGTTTTCTATTTGGTGGCTACTCTATAACTATAAGTTTAATGTATGTAGGATTAATAGCCTTGATCAAACACCTGTTTTCTATTTGGTGTCTACTTCATAACTATAAGTTTACTGTATGTAGGACGATTAGCTTTGATCAAACACCTGTTTTATGGATTGGTGTCTACTCTATAAGTTCACTGTATGTAGGAGGATTAGCCTTGATCAATCACCTGTTTTCTGTTTGGTGTTTACTCTATAAGTTTAATGTTTGTAGGAGTATTAGCATTGATCAAACACCTGTTTTCCGTTTGGTGTCTACTCTATAGGTTTACTGTATGTAGGAGTATTAGCCTTGAACAAACACCTGTTTTCGGTTTGGTGTCTACTCTATAGGTTTACTGTATGTAGGAGTATTAGCCTGGATCAAACACCTGTTTTCTATTTGGTGTCTACTCTATAACTATAAGATTACTGTATGTAGGAGGATTAGCTTTGATCGAACACCTGTTTTATGGTTTGGTGAATACTCTATAAGTTTAATGTATGTAGGAGTATTAGCCTTGATCAAACGCCTGTTTTCTGTTTGGTGTCTTCTCTATAAGTTTACTGTATGTAGGAGGATTAGCTTTGATCAAACACCTGTTTTATGGTTTGGTGTCTACTCTATAAGTTTACTGTATGTAGGAGGATTAGCTTTGATCAAACACTTGTTTTATGGTTTGGTGTCTACTCTATAACTATAAGTTTACTGTATGTAGGAGG
>NW_018405309.1:6357-21360 GCF_002113885.1 Mizuhopecten yessoensis
AATACTCTATAAGTTTACTGTATGTAGGAGTATGAGGTCTTATACAACACCTGTGTTGTGTTTTGCGCCTAGACTGTTTATAGGCGTATGAAGCCAGATACAATACCTGCTTATTAACTCCTAAGATGATCATGATTTCCATGAACACGTGTCACCTTATAATCTTCTAAATGAGGGACTCGACTAGTCTTGTCTTTAAATCGTCAACTTTAAGATGACAGAGATGGATTTTCCCTCCATCATGGACCCGAACAAGCTGCTCGAGTGGCCAATTATTCTGCCATCCATCATCAGATTAGGTTGAACGTTAAACGTTGCTCGCCCACGCCTAGCTGCAGTGCACTCTGCGTGTCAAAACCAGGAGGTGAAGAAGGACGCTGTTTCCAATGAAGGATGTACAAAGTAAACAAGTCTACGTTGACACCTTGTTTATGATAGGACAAAAACATATGAAACTTGTTCCTAGAACATAAAAAAGTATGTTGTATTTAGGAGAGTAAAATATCAAATATATATTTAGGTGGAATTTGCATGATAAATTAACTTCTGAAACATGTGTTTTTTAATACATTTGTAGAACGTGTTGTGTCTAAAATAGACTCCCTTAATTTGTTTGTATTGAATATACCTGACATGTTGAATATACCTGGCATGTTGAATATGCTTGTAGAATAAATAACGTTTGTCTTGAGGTAATATTTATATGATGAATGTGTCTGTCAAATAATGTTGGTGTACAAATAAAGTAGATGCTGTTGTTTTACACATTTAACAACAAACTATATTGGTTTGACAGCTAACGTTAGTGACTCGACACATATTAGTGAGTTTGTTTTTCAGCGCTATAGAATCGAGACATGGGTCGTTGAAGTCTTAGCCTGAGAATATAATATAGCTCGCAATATAAGTTGTTGTTTTTTAATTACTGATTATGTTCAAAACGAAATCAGCATGTCTTTTCATACCTAACTGTAAATTTCTTTGCAGACCATTTCCCCTCTTGATGGAGTTGTTTGTAGTAACATACCAGCGTTTCGTTTTTATGGAGTTTGCATGTTAGTAGTGATATACCATTCTCACCTATGTATCGTCCTTTTCATGCATATTGAGTGTGTATATTGTTAGTTACATTTACTATTGTGCTTCTGCTTATGGAGTTAAATGTTAGTTGAAAAAGAACAACTTCTCCTGCTGATGAAATTTGCACGTCACAGTTGCATTTGTATCTCTTTGTAATGACGCTGTAGGGTTTTTTCTTTTTCTTTTTCATGCTTTATTAGTGAATTGAAATAGTTAACTTTAGTTTCGTATACACTAGGGTCAACAATGTATTAAATGTTTTTGATACAAAAGCTTGTCTGCCAATAATGTAAAAAATGTAGTCATTTTACCGACTAAAAAGCTTCTTTCAAAAAGTTTTTCCTTTCGTTTGACTCATTTAATTTTGTCTTTAAAATATTAATAAAATATAATCGGGATTGAAAGAAGTGGGTGAATTGTAAAATAAAATCGTCGATGAGGGCTGAAAGTCAGTTTGAATTACTAACAGCAATTGTTTTATTAAATCCTTTGTAAATTGAAGGTTAGAAAACTGATCATTGTTGTAAATCAAATATGTGGATATAACTGACATACTGATATACAACCAGAACGAACCTATCTAAACATACGATTGCCAGATACAACCTAATCAACAAGATGAGGACAAAAACGCTTCAGGGAAGCACAAAGCTGCTATTCCTGAATTAACTTTGTTACCGTGGAGAGGAGAAACTCAAAATTCAGCACAATGGTGTGAAAAACAATCGGACACAAACAGACCAATTAACGCTAACGCGAGGAGGTCAATAGGAATGGCATGATTTCAAAAATTGAAAAAGAATTGCTTGCGACTTGATACATGTTATTATGTAACGAGTATCACAGAACAACACCGCCAGGTGTCAGGAGGGTCGCGATGTCTCTTCCTCCTCGCCCCACCGCACGCGATACGCTCGTGAGTCTGACCATGTCATGTTACATAGGGAGTCCACGGGGACATGATGTAAACATAAACAACCACGGTTGTCTGTCCACGGCACCACCGCTCGTTATGGCCGTCATTGCTTCGTTTGACAATTTCACAAAACACCTATAAAGTCCACGCTTCCACGAACATACCTCCTTAGAGCGATGCATTTTACTATAATAAAGTATCTGTACTTTACCATTTTATGTAAGTTAAGGTCAACATACACGCATAGTTCGGTCATGTAGTTCTCCCTAGTCTCTACTCTGTAAGGTTTCAGACAAAACGTATTATGTAAAATAACGGCAGCGCAAAACACATTCTTAAGATTTCAAAGATAACTAACGCACCTTAGGATTTTTTTATTTTTTTTGCTTTCTTTGATCCAAAATATTCGCATTTGCTTGTTAATTGTTAATAAAGAAATAATTATTTCATTCATTTCACAAACAATTATTACAAATTCAGTAGTAATTTGTTTTAACTGACATGGAAACAATTTTTAAGCTTATCTCAATCTCTTTTAGACAGAAATTACATTTTAGAGTTGGAAAATGATTAAATGTTGATAAACTTTAAAATGACTAACGTAATAGAAAAAAATGTTACAGAATTCGAAATTTGTGGAAGTAGGAAAGCGGAAAACGGAGGGGTATGGGATCTTGGTCAAAAGGATGGTAAATAGGTATACAACTCATATTACTGAACTAATTCAGTCATTCTTCTGGAGGACGTGTGATAGAAGAAATTACATCAATTATCAACAAAAAAGCTTTGTAGCTGTAAAGACTAGTAGTAAGCGCCTGATAAGGCAGCTCCTGCGAATTCCTCAAAATTGTATTGATTAATGTATATGCTAATTGTATTGCTTGTATATATTGTATATCTATGTACTGTACAGCGCTTTAGAGTGGCATATGTTAGCTAGATAGGGCGCTGTATTAAATGTTGTATATTATTATTATTATTAAGATAAATAGTATTTTAAAGTTTTTACTACCAAATAATAGCATCATTTCATAATGTGTGATTTGATTCAAGTGTATTACTCTGAGCTATTTAAAGAGAAAAACATTGAAATATGAAGTGAAATTTGCATCTTTATTCATTGTTTTTATCAATATAGTGCATCTTCTTCTCATACGCATGGTTTTATTTGTGTAAGAACCTTTGACTTTTGCACTACATTTGTATTCACACGACGTCTCCTAATGCCAAACTGAAGTAAAACTTTCGTTCTCCTATTATGAAGACTTTTTTTCCAGAAAGGCGAACAACGATACAAATACAAAGATTTTGTGAAAAGCACAGCAAAGGTCAAAATAAAATACGCTGAGGATGAAATCATGAGAATGATTGCTCCCTGGCTGACAATATCTTTGTTGAGTTTGGTGGTAAGGTTTTTTTCCAGATTGTTTCAAGTTCTGATAATGTCTTCAATTACCTCAGTCTCATTTGAAAACAAAAACAGGTCAGCTAGAAGAGGGGCACATGTTACTTCTATTAGAAAGCCAGGATTTAGATAAATAAACCACAAAGTGTTTTCTTTCAGCTTCATACCTTGTAGAAGCAATATGAGATCAATTGTCATTTTACAACCAAACGCTATAATACAACGTAACCATGACGTCTTATATATAAAGGTAATTAATTTTCAAAGTTCTACTGCTTTTGAAGTTAACATATCAGGTGATAAGCTATTCAAGAGTGTTAGTTCTATCAAACATTAGGATTTTCGTTAAAGACTCGAATCCTCCTATTGACTTTAAAAACTTGTTACAATGTAGCTCGGGTTTCTGACGACATTACTTATATAACTAGTTCCAATAGCATGAGACTAGGGCCCACATCTATAACATCAATCTTATGACTAAGGATGAACACTCTGTGATCAAACCAAATTACCTATTACCTCGCATAAAATCACTAAAACAGTAAAGTTTCAAATCTCTCAGAAATCGTTATACGTACGGAAAATGTGTTGAATATATTTTCACAGGAGCAAAGAAATGGGCTAAACCAAAGAATTTGAGTTTGAGCATGACAGCATTTGTATGAGTATGAGCCCTGGTTTCTGATATCTTAGTGTCTGCCATTGTTAAACACTTGTATACTATGTCTTAAAATGTATATGTTTGGTGACCAAACCACACTGGACCGTGTTCCTGAAGCCTGTCTCATACTCAAGCATAGTTTTGTGCAAAAACAAACCTTCTTGTTATGTATTTAACTCATGTAATACGGTCAAAAAGTCAAGTTTAAACATTGAAAGCGGTACTCGGCTTTGCATATCTCAACTAAATTAATTTTAAGTCACTGACAACATATGATTTTGTTTACAAGAAACTATTCTTGAGAAGAAAACCTGACTATAAGCATCAGTGCGGTGTCCTACGGACTTAACGGTATATTTTTGGTATAAGACCAGGTTCTCAGCACATCTCTTGTATTTTTCTGTGGTTCTTTTTGTCATTACTTTTATTTTGATATAATTTTGTTTACAAATTCCGTTCTTTTGGTATCATAGTGTTCTATTTGTTATGTGTTCTACAATTCGTTTTTACTTTAGAACACAGAAAACAATATAAAACAACATCATTTACAGATTTCTAAGCTTAACAATAACATATCTTAAATAGCACGTAAACATCTAGTCATCTTAATGACGTCACTCTCCAATCTCGTTAAGACTATAGGTTTGCAATATGTAAGGATCCATCAAAACAAGACAAAAATCAGCCTACGCTGCGAGAAGACCATTACATTGGGTTGCCTCGATCTGCAGTATTTAACTCTGTATAATCGGCTCTGGAAAAGGGTGACGCGCACTTGTACATCTGTATTTATAATCTGTGAGGCTAAAATGGCCGAAAGTGCACTTTTCTGATGAAAATTTAAAGCAAATTATGTATCCCTGTTCCCCTGAGACGTTCCTGGAAACCTTTTAGAAATGTAGCGAGCTCTAACACAACTCTTTATAGGTTCCACGCATTTCAAGCCAAGTTAAGTAATTTTATAATACATGTTGCTGTTTTAGGGTATTGATTTACCCAGCACTAAAAGCACCATTGACATTACTGATAACACCCTGTGGGTATTTTTACCGCGAAAAGACTATCATTACATACCCATCTTCACCTTTGTCCCAATGAAGGAGATCGGAGAATGGTTCTCACATAAACAGAGTGTCTAAGGAGGTCGATTATTCTCTACTTCCCTGAGCAAGGAACATTGTACCTTTTACACGTATTTTGTTTGAGAAAGATATGTTGAGGCTTTTTATTATAGGATAATGCATTTGTTACGTTCATTGAATGTTTGAACAAATATAGCGTTTTGAGGCTGGTCATGCTATGCTTAAGGTAAGATTATTATTAAAAAGTAGAAAGTCAATGCTATTTCTTATTATTCGACTTTGTTAAAGAAACAAAACCAAACATTGTTATTGAAGTATTGTCTTTTTATATCTCATAATATATTTTATTTCTTTAATTAGTTAAGGAGTTTGATACTATGATCAATTTATACGCGGTCCTTATCATTTACCTGCTGGTCAGTTTGTTCTTCAGCACATACTAACCTTATCGTGTACTCTATCTGCTTGTCAGTCCTTTGTTCAGCACATACTAACCTTATCGTGTACTCTATCTGCTTGTCAGTCCTTTGTTCAGTGCAGGTAAAAATGATTGTCCTGTACCTTTACATCATAGGTATCATAAAAGTAATTATAACTCTCCATGTACGTGGTTGTAAGACGACAAGTTTAGGTGCTTTAAATAGTGTACTGTCCCTACGCCAACACGAGTATCACCAAAACAGGAACGTCACAAAAAGTTACAAGTCGTTAAATCTGTACGCTTTGTTGCTTAAAGGAGAAGAAATGCAGATTCTTAAACAGTTGTCGGTGACCTATACTCCAGTCTGATCATTAATTATACAGAGGTACCTACCCTTTGTAACACATGTACATGACAAATGTCATTTAAAGTGACCTCCTCATCACCAGTGAGTCCTAAAAGAACAAAACAGATGTATGGTCAGTTTAACTCTTTTTTTTTGGAGGCTGAATATTCATGCAAAATTCCTAGGTGCAATCACATGCGCGTGCGTTACGTTTATCTAAAAAGGAAAGTTAATATTGAATATTGTATTACTTTCGTAGATGGTATTAGCTGTATCCGACATTACTTCGATAGAAGCATTTTGTTTTCCTTTACATTTCAAATTGTATTTTGCCTGATATTGATTATAATGATTTATTTACCGGTGCAGGAATCAAGTTTCTCAATAAAGATTTGTTTTCGAACTCAGTCATAATTTTAAAGGGATTTGCTTATTGATATTTCATAGAATGTCATCGTGTCAGCCTGCATCACGCTTCACGGTCATCATGACACAATAACATGAAGAACAATCTACAGGTTTATAATTGTTTGAAGTAAACAAAGTGTAGTGTTTTAAGATTGAATATCAAAGTTGGAAGATAGAGAGTTATAGAAAGGAATGCTTTGAATTACTTTCTTTTTTTTCTGTTTTTGAAAAGGCGCTTTAAACTTCGAACAGCTATTATCGTACAAACTTAATCGCCTGAACTAAGATTGCTCACCTAAGCAGCATGGCAGACGCTGTACACTAACTAGAATGTGTGTTGTATGATCCTTATTGATGTCATTGACGCTATTGCCCTCCACACAATCCACCTGTGATGTACGTCTATCGATACCACTAACACACAAGTAAAGGCACTCGGATTAATTTGATAGAACGCTGCATTACGGACGAGATTAGGCTTAGTTGTGTGGACAGACAATGAGTCGGGTTTGTTGTGGAGACAATGGTACAACGTATTAGACGTCCCTGATGGTGTTTGCGCTGAAGCTGGTGTTGACACATCCTGGCTATGTTTGCGGGGGTAATTTAGAGGTTCTACATTGGCGGGAGTCTGGAAGATACTATCGTGTGTCTGTGTCAACAGTCCCTCCTGCCGACCTGTTCACCCTGGTCAGATTTAAATGTCTGATTTCCGATAAGGGCTATCTCGTCTCCCCAGGTTCGCCAGAGGTCATATCCCATCGACGGCTGGCTGATCCATGTGCGGGAAGGTCATCACTAGACGGGAAAATCTCAAATTGTATTGCAATGCCACGTTACTGTTGATTTTCATTGTCATCGTCTTTTTGAAACTGCTTATAGCATGAGGTGTTTTTCAATCAAATTTCCTCACGTAAGATCATTATCACTTCAAATGATTGATTTTGGTATATTGATAAATTTGATATAGGGCTGAATTTCTCCACCTACTGTATGAGGCTGAATTCCTCTACCAACTGTATATGATTTTATTCCTTTACCTACTGTACAGGACTGCATTCGTCTAACTACTGTATAAGGTTGAATTCCTTTAGCTGTTGTAAAGGACTGGATTCCTCTAACTCCTGAATTCCTTTAGCTGTTGTAAAGGACTGGATTCCTCTACCTTCTGAATTCCTTCAGCTGTTGTAAAGGGCTGGATTCCTCTACCTTCTGAATTCCTTAGCTGTTGTAAAGGGCTGGATTCCTCTACCTTCTGAATTCCTTTAGCTCTTGTAAAGGACTGGATTCCTCTACCTGCGGTTTAAGGCTGAGCTTCTCTATTGTACAAGGCTGAGTTTCATTTGAATTCTAGGTGTTTTTTTCCTGTAATTATATTTTATCAATGTTTTTCCTAAAAAGTTTCAAAACAACTCAGGTTTTAATTTCAACTCAATGTAATTTTCAGGGGGTCTGAAAAGAAAAGGAATAAAATCATCATGTATTCCTTAAAATTATTTTCAAATAATATGTTTAAATAAAAATTGTATTATTAAAAGTTATGTCGCCATGAGTAACTCGCAAGACAAAAGTCGATGGCAGAAATATGCCACCATAGCATTGTGTTCGGATTCATGATGTCTTTTTCGAGATATACCACTCGACAAAGCTCGTAATAGGTAAATAATTAACACGGTTCCACGTCACTCGACATAAATAGTAATAGGTTAATAATTAACATGGTTCCACATCACTCGACATAAATACATGTAGTAATAGGTTAATAATTAACACGGCTCCACGTCACTCGACATAAATCGTAAAAAGTTAATAATCAACAAGGTTCCACGTCACTCGACATAGCTGGTAATAGGTTGATATTAAACACGGTTCCACGCACGTCACATTAACCGAATGACAATTTACGTAGTGTGTATTGACGCTATGGGTGTAATGAATCAATCTAAAACAGCTTAGGTTAAATCCATGATTTTTGATTCAATAAGTGCTTATTTTTACTTAATGAATTAATAAACAGCATTTGTCCAATTCATTATAATTGTTCAATTGTGATATGCCGACACCTTTAAGTTGACCATACATTGGATACTTAGCATCTGACGTAGAGACATCCGGTCCCTGCGGTACAACGACCTCATTTGTACCAACTTGGCTGACTAATTGTTCTGAGATAGAACTGACTTCTAACTAATTTGGACATTCGTAAAAGTCGCCTTAATTATACCTGTGGTCATTCCGGCTATCAAGGGTTCCTAACTGACCATATGACCAGCGACATTCATACAGACAAAACGGCACCAAAAGCAGGTCACTGGGGCGCTGTCTGGTACCAGGTAATCCTGATACAGTGAGTAAGGGACCAAGCCAACTCCCCCAGGTCAGTCTCGAGCCGTGAAAGCATAAAATCCATACAAATAAGGATGTTTATACAACGTATCATGGACAACTGATTTTGCTGTTGAACAATTCACCGCAGGATATAATATTTCGAAATTTAATTATGTGAAGAAAATATATATTTGAAATACAATGGAACCTGAAGCAGTTAAAATGTTTTCATGTACATGCAAACAGTCGAAGTTTTAAACAGTGCTATCTAATTGACGTCATATACCTGAAGACATTAACGTTTGTGAATATCAAGTCAGATTTGACCGTACGACTCCCTGGAGACCCATATCATTCCTTTCACATGGAAAACACATTTGGTCAGTAAATATGTATATTGGCTGTACACGACAAACGGTATTATATAGCTTGCCGTTATTGCATAATCTATCAAATCTAGTTTTGGCATGTGTGACTAATGCTTTGAATCTCTAATGGCAAACAAACTTGATCTCACAGACCTATTTCGGTGCTGTCGTTTGTTTTAATAACATATAGCACGATGAGAATATATTTGTGGTTTGCGTGGATAGCGTCCCCGGGAGATCGCCCCTGACATTCCTTAAAGGTCATCAGCACGGAGTTCCAGATTTGCAGAACGATATAATGTAATGACAATGGGGGAAAGAAGTAGTTGCAACATACCTTATAAGGTCAGCTAGGCAAGTCAGAACGTAAATACCATTACACGATCGTCATAAAGACGTATAAAACTCATCACAGTACAAACATCGAAGCGGCACCGACAGTCAAGTACTGGTGAGGGGGGCACGTGGACCTGTGGTGGGTTATATATGACGTCACATACTGGGGCCACGCTAGACGATAGTACGTTAGCACTTCAACAAAGATAGGTGATCAGTGGATATACATTGTACGGTAACACGCGGTAAAGTCCAACGTTCCGTGATTGTTCTGTGCACGTGTATGTCATCAATTTCGCCGTGACTCTACATTTTCTGGTACCACTTTTTTTTTAATTCTGATATTTTAAATTATCTTTTTATTATGTTGCGGTTCCCACTTAACTTTGATTTTTTTTTTAAACAAGCTGGTTTGTTTTTTAACAAAAAAAACAGCCCACTATGATAAAAAAAAAAATGCTATTATGTTATATTTGGATAGGTAGGCACTGCTGTAGTGTAAATACAACTATATCATAACGCATACCATATCGTTACATGGAGACAGAAATCCCTTCGTATCATGCTACCAGCTGTGTGTTTCCACACGTAATACAATACGAACGTGTTCAACCAACACTTTTTTCTCAATTACGTTCTGACCTTTTGTTAAAGCTCGTGTTCATTTTGAAGTCGACGCCTCACAACAGTCAGCAGAGAATCGGCCAGTATTAGCATGATACACTTTTCAGATTGACTGTGACTTGACAATGCCAAGTGGTCAGTTAGCACATGCAATCTGACACGAAACCCTATTACATACATTTTATAATTCGGCTTGCGTGACTGTTCTCCATTAAAATGCACGTCCATCTTCAAATGAGCCGGGTATGGAACATTGGCAAATTGGTTGGTAATGAGAGTTGTACTTCACCTCGAATCGGAGGATGACTTCCGCCAAAGACTTATGAACATTGAAACCAACACATCGATGTTCAGGATTTAACAAAAATGTATAACTGAATGTATGACACATACCACCAAACTTTGTTCTCCTGGATGTATGCTATTCTATGATAGCACTAACATGCTGGTAGACTTCGCTGTCCACCTCTGTATCTATCTATTTATCATTCCTGTCTGTGGGGTTAGGGGGTTCGGTCTTGGCTATTTTAGAACTATGTAGGTTTAGGATACAGCATCTCAACCAGCGGTAGTGTTATACGTTATATACTGTTGTCATTTGTATAGGATCATGTCCAATATTTAAACATTATCCGCGGGTGCAATAAAAGTATCTACCCTGTGCTGTATATCTTTCGTTGAGTAGTTGATTTTATTTATCTAAACTTGACGGAACCTCGGGCGAACTAGCTCGATTAGAACCTGGGTTGACCTTTGGCACAAAGTACAGTCCTATTACAAAATGCATCCTCGTGTCGGTAATTCTAATACTGAGTTAAACAAGTTTGTATGGTTTTCATCGTGACTTCGTTGTTTGTTGTTGTTTTGATATGAGGGTCGATGTTTTTGTTATTATGATCATTGTGATATGAGGGTCGATGTTTTTGTTATTATGATCATTGTGATATGAGGGTCGATGTTTTTGTTATATGGTAGCAGTATACAGTAGAAATGGCCAGACTCTCATAAGCAAGGCACATGTCGAGGACATGTAAACACAGCGGATTTACCCTACACAACACATGTATACATGTATATATATTTGTAAACTGCATTACATTTACAATACATATAAAGTACTGAGAAGTGTATAAACCTCTTTTTTCTATGTATGTCACTTGTGTGTAAACCATGGTTACCACATCAAAAATTACCAAAAAATGCCAAAAATTGCTATTATTAACCCAAAAAATGCCAAAAATTGCTATTTTTAACCAAAAATTTGACCCCCGCAAATAGTAATTGNTGATCATTGTGATCTGAGGGTCGATGTTTTTGTTATTATGATCATTTGTGTACCATGTGGTTTTGTTGTCATTACCCGATTTACTACATTGTGTACGTCACAGCACTTAGATTGGACCTAAACTTACATAGCGAGTTTCGTCGATTAAGAAGAAGACGCTTACCCTTTCGGAATCCCTTGACTTCTCCTGGTACTTGTTCAGTGGTCTCTATGTTAATTGTTTATACATATTTTGCTTCACTTTTTTCGATTTTGAGTTCGAATTTCAATTGTGTTAATACGACATAAGTATATTGTATTTTAGCCTGATAGACACACAGCCAATTCTTTACAACAATGAAAGCCCCCACCAAATTGAAAATGATGTTTCGTTCTAGCTAACCAAACATATTATTATGTTTAACAAAAAACCGTGAATATTAAGGGTTTTTTTCAAATTCAAAACCCAGCGCGTGTATCCTAACTTGGCCGTTCATTAAAGACGTTCCTATGTTCAATTATAAGGTTAACAATTGCTCATACATTGTATGTGACAGTCTCACATAATCCCTTCCAATTAAAACGGTTTAAGGAATTAGTGGTTTCCAAGAACATTATTTGTGTAAGCATGTGTAATGGTTCTACCTCCTCATCCCATTTGTTCCCAAAACTCTTATTAAAAAGAAAGCCATTAGTTAGAAATTTAACACACAACGATATATTTTCATTAATTGTTTGCTTGTGACTTAAGATTAACTAAGCTATTTGAAACGCCACATATAATCGAGTTATGTCACCCCTCGACCGCACACAAACGGTTTTCATTACTGGTTGGCATATAATAGACAATACTATGTTGTTGTTCCCCAAGTTCTCAAAGGAAACATGTTGTATTCCCCAAGTTCTCAAAGGAAACATGTTGTACTGCACACAGTAAAACTGTTCTCTCACGCCATAATATATAGACAGGCTAGCGGGACCGTATGTCAACAGGTCAATCTCCAGAGTTTTAGTAAATAGTTAACAATTCACCAATCAATCGTACAAAGCAAACAAGTACCCGTAACGATGTCCTTGTTTATAAACAGCGTTACCATTATGCTCATTAAGATAAAATGATCAAGGGGGTGCTGATCACCAAGGTTTGGGGAGCCTCCTGTCAGTAGGCTAGCTTACCCTTCCGTTAATTGAAGTTGAGCATGTTAATCCTAATTACTATTAGCATATACATTGTATTCGAAGTATTGCTATATAATATAATCATAAAATACAAGGCAACACGAATAAATAATTTAAATATCGGGAATTAAGAGCTCACAGACATCTTTTCGTTGATTTTATAAACAAAAAATAAAATAAACATGACAATTGAAGTCATCCTAACCGTAACGCAACGATATCTGTTTGGCATGCTATATTTCTTACTAAATTGTAAAGGTACACGTTCATGTTTCACGATACTAGGTGGTAGACTCTGTAGGCGGATTTCTTGTTCCCTGAGGTTTTGCCGTAACCTTGATAGCCACAGTAAACTCAAAAGGCAGTGACGTGGTTCACAATAGACACATATTCTTTATTATGTATTTTGAAATAATATAGTACTCCGCTACATTTTGAAATTCATAAAAATAAGAGTTTTAACTTCCTCCTCCCCTTCTGTTTTAAGAATAATTTAGATCAATTTTGTTTTCCAACGTTTTGCCACTGGGATCAGCGATGAGTTCTTGAAAGACGAAACAGCTCTACGAAGCAATTTAATTGAGTTTCGGCATACTACATGTTTATCGATTATTACAATCAGCAGTGTGTGTCACGCTCACCTTTCGATTTTGATGAAATATATAGGGTTTGTCTTTTTACATTAAAAAAAAATAATATTTAGCATAGAAAGCAATCAGAGGGTGGTCGGGTGGTGCAGTGGATAGCGCACCTGCCTTTCACCAAGGCGGCCGGGGTACGATTTCCCGATCGGACGTAAAAAGGTATGGGGTCACCTGCCCGATCACGTGGGTTTTCTCCGGGTACTCTGGTTTGCTCCCACAATTAGATCCCTGCGCGCTAACATCCGGGCCAACAAGAGTAAGTAATTAAGTTCAAATTAACCTGTTTCATAATTGTTGTTAAATAAATAAAATTTATATATATATTGTTGTTTTATTACTCGTTAAATAGCCAAAAAGGTGCAGATTAGGATTTTTACATTTTAAATTAGGTTTCAGGTAAAACCTAGATTACTTACTTTTGAGAATAGCATAAAATTTAATTAAAGTTAATTGTGCATACATTACAGTCATTACATTACTGATTACATTGGAACATATTGTTTGGATTTGTATTTTGCTGAATTGTTGCTGAATCATTTTTTTTTAAATACATATATTTTTATCCACACCGTTAAGACAACACTTGTCTTGAAAAACGTAATTCAGAGAAACTTATTACTTTTTTTCAAACATATCCAGTTTGGCCCTGTGTAACGTTGGTCGTTGATGTAAGTTTCATTTAATTAAATCAAAATCAGCATTCAACTGTCGTATATCTTCGCTTCCTTGTGACGTTACATGTATTTGAAAATTCTCATTATTCCGTGCTGGACGTGTGGTGATATTTGTATTCTCATTATTCCGTGCTGGATGTGTGGTGATATTTTTATGTATTACTATAACGTTTTATTATATTTCATGCATTTAAATACCATTTAATTACATCTTACGTATTACTTTAACATTTTATTTAAAATCATTCATTGCTTTAATTATTATATTTTTCTTTTTTGCTATAAATGCGGTTACAAATGTATGTGTTACTACAAAAAGGATTATATTTCATGTATAGCTATAGCATGGGATCACATATTTATGTATTACTACAAAAAGGGAACATGTTTTATATATAACCAAAACATGGGATCACACATGCATGTATATGTATTACATTCCCTATAATCATGTTATTTTATAACATTTGGCAATATATATATATGTGTTTTAATATATCATTTAGTTATTATAGTTTAATATACTTTTAAATATCACTTTAAAATGACAATACATTTTCGATGTATTACTGACAAATGGTTTGATCACTTTTGAATATTTGAGTCGTAAAACGAACATTAGAAACTGTTAATAGCCTTAATCCTGCGGTTTTTACTTTGATGATGATTTTTTAAGACCATGAAACTAAACATATATTTACTATCTAATATCAATTCCAACATATATGCCAAGTATTTACATTCTTTGAGATAAGTATTGATTTCATTTTCTTTGATACTTTATATAGATTGTTGTCTGCTTCTATCCTTAATTTCAAATTGAATTTGCAGGGAATTAATCAGTTAAAACATCCCTTGTAAATATCTTGAAACGAATATTAATGTTTGTTAATTATAACTTCCAATAGACAATCGCATACTTTTCTACTTTAAAATATAGTTATATATCGATGCAGATTATTCGAACTTCATTAGCATAGCAACCAGACCTACCGTCTTATCAACCCACTTAGACTGTTTTTCCTACTTGCAGGATGTAAGTATAAAAACTCAACTTCACGATAGTATGTACGCAGTTAGAAAAGAGCATGTTTCGTATGTGGTGCGTTATACATGTACATTCGTTACCAACTTGAGAACACAAATGTATGTATGTATGTATGTATGTATGTATGTATGTATGAATGTATGTATGTATGCGTGTATATATGTATGTATGTATGTATGTATGTATGTATGTATGTATGTATGTATGTATGTATGTATG
>NW_018405309.1:21469-26737 GCF_002113885.1 Mizuhopecten yessoensis
ATGCATGCATGCATGCATGCATGTATGTATGTATGTATGTATGTATGTATGTATGTATGTTATGTATGTATGATAAGTGTGAGTGCATGCATGCATGCATGTTTGTGCTTATGTTTATGTACACATGTAACTGTAATACCATGTATATGTTTTTGTCTATAAAAAAATAAAAAAATAAAAAAAACACTTGAGAACACAAAAAGCGACCAAAATAAATCTATTTGGGATCTTTATTTTTCTATCTTCTTCTTGCTTCTTTTTATTTCCTAGCGTCTTGCTTGGCAACACCTCACGTTTGACTTGAATGTTGAGCGATCGTCCAGGTGAGGAAGGCAATGGGTTCTATCCCAAGGCCGGGACTTACCAAAGTCTTTAAAGACGGTAGATGTTATTCCCTGCTTAACGTTCAGCATTGAGGGGAATGGCAACAACTGGTTCACCCCTTGTCAGTATAATGTGACCGGGCGGAATGGGGTGCTGGGTGCCTTCGGCATGGCATTTCAGTGAGATAGCGCTATAAAGTCGGCATCAGATCCGCACTATCACAAGGAGGCAAGTACACCAACATACCCTGTCTCCAGCACACATACACACATGTACGCTTACACTACACACATAGGGGCACGTCTTTCAATGGCCTATGCTGCGAATAGGACGTTAAACAAAATCAAACATTCCGTCAAATGAAAGTAAATCCTATGTCGAAAAGTACCAAAATTCATTCGGTGATATGTATCGATATGTACCGAATGTATGTAAAATCCTAAACGATATGTACAGACCCTGCACCGTTTTTCTTGTCCGTTTAAACGCAAACGCAACGCAAACGAAACGCAAACGGAACGGAAACGAAACGCAAACGCAACGCAAACGGAACGCAAACGCAACGGAAACGAAACGCAAACGCAACGCAAACGCAACGCAAACGCAACGCAAACTCAACGCAAACGCATACATACCGTTTGGTTAAACACGCTCCTAAAACGCAGTTCATAGCAGACAAATAACAGACTTAGATTTAGATGTACTTGCTCGCGGAAGCGTGTCGGTCTCTGACCCTAAATCTGACCTGTATTTACCTATACAGCGCTGGCGTGTTATTTGCACAGCGGCGGATGCAGATGTATTTATAGGCAACATTTTCCCCGTCAGCACCAAAAACAATAATTGTATATGATGATTTGTCTCCCAATATTTTCGTGAATATTGATAATTCGTTTTAAAATGGAATTAAACTTCTAATGGCATCCGTTTGAAACTCAACAGTACATTACATTTAACATCTAATCACTAAACTTACACGACGCAAACACACTCCTTTTTATGAATTCATAAGATGAAAAGTATATTTGATGTTGGTGGTTTCTCACTTATCTTTTTTTTTTAATTTCTATATTTTCCCCGAATATTTTTTCAAGGTGAAGTTACTGGAATGATCTTGAATAATGGTTCTGTGACATCAACAATACATATGATACGTCTAGTGGGTAGTTTATTTTTTTAGTCTCAAATTCTGAATTTGTTGCTAAAAAGATATTTAATCAATTTGCCGAAAAATAATAAACAACCAAAACTAAATAACATACGTGTAATTGTTTGATTTTATTTATTTATTTGATCGCAAATGTTCAAAAGGAGATGAAATATGAAACTTGTGTTTGGAAAAGATTGGATATGAATATCATCATATGTATAAAACAAGCCAATGTGATGTGTTTGCATAGAGTATTATTCCTGTATTATCTTACAAATCCAACTGAAATGCTGCAAGCGAATTCCGTGTAATTATGTTTTTTTCTCTTAAAATCGTCCTACTCTACTTATATCTCAAACAGGTATAAATCTTATGATATTCTCTTTAGTGGTATTATTTGATAATTATAAGCAGTATTTATATGAATGATATTGAAGCCGAAGCATTAGTTATATGTATCTTATCTATAAATCTAACAACACAACATACATGTATACATTCTATGCACCCTGTTACGCTTAATCATACTCATTGCTGTACCCACGGACTTAGATAATCTAATTCCGTGCTGTACCCTCAAGTTACACATTTTCATTTGTCTGAGTGATGAATGGTAAAGACCACAAGGTAACTAACTAACTAACTGTGGTTTCAGGTACAGGGACCCGGGAATTTGCTACAGTTGTTTGTTCGTACCTATCGTGCCGTGTAGTTATATTAGATGTTCTTCTTCTTCTTCTTTTCTTGTGATAAGGCGTCATGTAGATTACCTTAACTTTATTAGGAAGTATAAATTAGATGTTTTAGTGGTTAACACTATTTCTCGAAATAATTGCCGCCCCTCCTTCTAACCGCACCCAAGAAATGCACCCTGAACGTTTTGCTATATCAAGCTATGAAAATACTTCGTTTAATACAATCAAAGGCTTAGAAAGTGCGAACGTCGTAGGTGACTCCGTTTCCGAGATATTGGGATTTATCTGAAAAACACACCTTTTGTTAAGCGGCGATCGCCTCGATTAGTTTAGTTTAGTGTAGTTTATTGGCCTTTAGCCTTTCGGCTAATCAGCATAAACATAACAATAAATTTTACAAAATTGAGTGAGTGATACACAGCAATACAGACATATTATGGAGGATGGACAATATGTGTAATTATTCATTTGATCTCAGTTGTAAAGCAGAAATTCAAAATTTGGAAAGATTATTCAATTTCCTCTTACTTCTAACAGAAAGTAAATTAATTAATTTAAACATAGACGGTCTAATTCTGTAATATCTGTCAATGTATTGTGTTCTTACTTCGTTGTGAAATGGGCAAACAAGAATAAAATGCAATTCGTCCTCTATATCGCCTAAATTACACTTTAAACAAAGTCTATTCTCTCATATCTGCCCCTTTCTATACGAAGGTCGTGTGAAGATAATCTAAATTTCGCAATGGTTAAAATACAAGATTCAGGAAAAGATTTACAAAGATAATACTGAAGACAATTAACCTCGGGCAGACATCTATATAAAAAAAACATTTCGTAGAGTTTTCCAAAAAAAATATCATATTTTGTATAAAAACATCACGTAGACGTAGTTAAACGTCCAATATAAATTGATTCTTACATACAACTTTCTGATCATACCAAACATATCCAAAACCTAGAGACATTAACATTGATTTCACATTACTAAGCCAGTTGGCCTTTGTATTTACTTCAGACAACATATCATTATACAAGGCTTTCAAAATACAGTTATCTGTTTCAAGTAATTTCAACCAATACTTAATTATTCTCATTTTCCGTATTATACAAAGTGGTAATCTACCAAGTTCAGAGTACAACATATTGTTTGGAGTACACCTTCTAACATTAAGCACGGACTTAGATAACAATCTAATCTAATTCCGTGCATTAAGTAAGCGCTTACAAAAATCTATGTGCACTTTCTCTACGTCAGGGATATTGGTACCCTGTCATAAGTTCAACGCTGCCAAAACAGCCCTATACCGGGAAGCTTTGATCGTGTGTTCCATATGTGAGCATTTTAGCTACTTATATGATATGTTCCGTCGTCACTTACTTGTGTAGGTAATATTTAAAGTACTGCATACATTTATTTAGTTTCACACATTTTAATGAAGAAATGAGTTCCTACTGAGAAGGCAAATGATGTGTTGCATGCGGGTGTCCGAACACACATGCGGATACATAATTCGTTAATCTAGTGAATGTAAATATTATACTTTTTATTTTTATCTCTAGAAAATGTATTGATCACCCATATACAATACAAAGCAATTGAGTCAAAATTGAGTCAAATTAACGTAGGAGAACCCCACCCCATTCTTTACAATATGTAGATATACGTATAAAACAGACGAAAACATGCACCCGTACAATACTTTATGCTCAAATTGAGCAGCAACCCGATTATTTTACCCCCAGTAATAAAATTTTGAGACATTTTTTTATTCTTTATGCAATCCATGGAATTTAACACATAAGAGATATACACAACAATTTAAAAAAAAAAATGCAGATGGAGAACCGGTCCGTTCAAGTCTCACAAAGATTAGTAATATATAATGTGCATAACAGAGTGCAGCATTATCTGCCTTGTTACTAACTTTCATCTGTCCGGTGATGCAGTTGTACTGACTTTGATTTGCATATAATGTGACTCTTTGGCAGAACTTACACATTTTATTTATTTATCTTTTTCTTGAAATTGAACCTTATACCACAGACGTAATATATATGTCTCTTCTTATACATTTTCCCGTTATCTAGACTGAGGACATTGCAGTTAAATGGAAAATTGGAAGACACATAATCTACACCAATCTACATACTGATTATTATAGTTCTAACTGCTTTATCGCATGAACATGTTTATATGATTCCATGATGAAATAAGCATATTTTAGCAAAGATATGGTTTATTTATAAGTTTATATTTTAGATGAATTATGTGATAATTCACGGATGTAAATTAAATATTTATAGTGTTGATCAATATGTTTAACATGTGTGTATTCTAATGTTGATTTAGGCAGCTATGGATGTAATATGCAATGAGTTTAGACATAAATAAATAAATAAATATAAATATACTATCTTCAGGTACCCCCTAGCCCACCTGCTAACATCCCTTTGATGTCATACCTTGTCATACCTGGCCACAGGTATATTGGTGCGTCTTGGGCCTCCTGCTGTCAGCACTGGACACGGGTGTGTTTAGTGTTATTTACCTGTATACAAATGTCACACCTTTATTTACCTGTACACAAATGTCACACCTAAGTAGGCTAAGGGAGTGGATCGAGACGATTTTCATTATTGAACCAAGATATTAAGTTATAAATTGGGTATATTACATGTATATGAAGAGAAAAGGTTTGAATCTCATAATTCAATTATATTTTGTCATTAAACGGTAATACTGAAAATATGCCATACATTTTGTTGACATTCAAAAACAGCATATACCAAGGTTGAAGTTATTCTGTAAGCATTTTTCAATGATACATTTCCGGTTGTTTTTTTACCGTAGCGGTGCCACAGTATGTGACTGTAGAGCAGAGAATATAAAGTGTATACGTCTGTGTAGAGTAAAGAAAATAATTGCAAACTGACTTTCCAGCTAAAATATAGAACCATTTTTGATCGACAACATTGAGAGTATTTGCGCTTATTCGACAAAATTCTCATCAGTGGTCAGAATCAGGACACGCAATGCTTCCAGGGTGTGTTGATAATAATAATATACAGCATTTGATATAGCGCTCTATCTAGCTA